>NC_090224.1:20352500-20485000 GCF_024489055.1 Chanodichthys erythropterus
TTTTTAGATGCGTTTATTCATGATTAATCGATTTGACAGCACTAATTTTAATTTCCGTTTTAGTCATTCAATATAAACGTTTTATTTTCTTAGTAACCAAGTTTTTTCCATCTAATATTTATATTTGAATTCAGCTTTTTTCAAATTATGATTTTTTTTTTTTTTCAGTAGTTCTAATTAACAATGTAGTTTTTATTTATTTATACATTTGTTTACAATTGTGCGTTTTGACATTTTGATATGTCTGGTTTTAGCATGTAAAATACTTGATTTGTGTTTTAGTTTGAACACTTTGAGCACAACAGACGGAATGACATAGCAATGCCCTAGCAACTGCATAGCAATGTGCTAAAAACACTCAGAAAACTATAGCAATGTCCTGGCCACCATCTTCAACATACAGGCAACTCAAATCACCTTAGCAGTCACATTTCAGCAAAATGTAAAAAGTAATGGTTTGACAGTAATATCGTCATGGCTTTCTGGTATAAGTGAGAATGGAAAAGGAGAGCTCATTTGTGTGATTATAATCTCCATTATCTCACACACATTTGAGTTGTCAGGCCGCTGAAGTGAGCCGAGGGCGGATCGGGTTAACCCGAGGACGCTCTTAGGAACCGCAGAATGATGACGCAGCTAGAGATGCTGCTAAATGGGCCGCTGAGAGCTGGTTGGTTTGACCGCAGCTGTTATTACGGAGTAAAGCGTCCCACATCTCCACCATTAACCATTAACCTGAGACCTGCTGCTCAATGACGAAGTCTGATGCTTTTCAACAGACTTTGAAAGAGGTTTGATACTTTGAAGTATCAAACCTCTCGGATAAATGAGAATACGCCAATTAAAACAAATCAATCCCCAGATGAACTTTGAGATGCATATTGAGTGCTGTGCTGGAGTAATTAACATCGTTTATAGTTCTCTGTAGAAATCAAAGAGTCAAAGACGAAGGAGAGTCAGAAATATTGTAATACTGAGAATTGTTAACGATACCTGAGTTGCCAAGTTCAAAGCAGGGTTATTTTAGTGTTATTTATATACTGTATTTATATATTTATTTATTTATTAATATTATGAATGAACTTTTGTTTTCATTTAAAAAATTTAGTTTAAGTAATCATGTCATGTGCTTGTCATTTTATTAGTTTTTTTATATATATTTTTCTATTTAGATTTAATTTAATCTCAGTTTGTTTAGTAATGTTAATACTTACCCTTCAACTTACTTTATTTCAGTTGCTGAAATAACATTTCTAATTTTTGTTTATTTGTTTTTTCGTAGAATATTTATATTTTATTTCAGCTTTTATGTCAGTTACCAGCAATGATTTTTAATACTTTTAAGGCCCTGATACACTTCAAGCAAAATCGAAGGACAAACAGGTGTGATGTCATTTTGAACAAAGTTCATTTGGAGTTTATTTTGGGAGATTGAAATTGTAATTTTGGTAATCTGGTAACTGGTAACTTTCCAGCTGGTAATCACCACTGAATCACGTTCAGTCCGTCAAGGTCAGATGCGAGTAAAAACATGAACACACTGGAGAGCTGCTTTAGGCTACATTCAACACTGCAAGCCTTAATGCTCAATTCCGATTTTTGCTCAGATCTGATTTTTTTTTTTGTATAGTTCACATTGTTGTTTTAAATGTGGCCAGTATCAGATTTCCAGTGTGAACAGATCATTGTTCTGAACTGACCCGCATCCGCAAAAGAACAATACAGGGGTTGCCAGGTTTTAACCACAAAAAAAACACTCAATTGCTTCTCAAAACTAGCCCAATCACGTTCCGTGGGTTATCCCGGTAAAATTGCGTTCCAGGGGTTAAATATTGCATTAGTGCAGTCGCTTCAACCACAGAGTTGCAAAACAACCGGCAGCAACAGTGAAAATGTGACCCAATTCTTTGGGAAATGCAATTCTGCAATTCTGACATGCGCACACTGCACAAATTTGGAGTTCCCCGCTGTTTGCACATACTAACCTTTCTCCTAAACTGCTTTATTTCTTTGTTTTAAAGAGAGACTTTATTGATTTCAGGTCTTAGGAGATGATGAAGACACTTGATCCGTTGTGCCATGCTGCTTATATTTATCAAGCAGTAAAAACTTCCATTCCCATGCCCCAAGACAAGACGTCTGTGGATGAAAGTCTGAAACATGGAGTATATCGGGGCCTTTAGCTTTAGTTAATGATAACAACACTGGTCCTACTGAATACTGCACAGGATGTTCTGCTATATACAGTGGGTACGGAAAGTATTCAGACCCCTTAAATTTTTCACTCTTTGTTGTATTGCAGCCATTTGCTAAAATCATTTAAGTTCATTTTTTCCTCATTAATGTACACACAGCACCCCATATTGACAGAAAAACACACAATTGTTGACATTTTTGCAGATTTATTAAAAAAGAAAAACTGAAATATCACATGGTCCTAAGTATTCAGACCCTTTGCTCAGTATTTAGTAGAAGCACCCTTTTGATCTAATACAGCCATGAGTCTTTTTGGGAAAGATGCAACAAGTTTTTCACACCTGGATTTGGGGATCCTCTGCCATTCCTCCTTGCAGATCCTCTCCAGTTCTGTCAGGTTGGATGGTAAATGTTGGTGGACGGCCATTTTTAGGTCTCTCCAGAGATGCTCAATTGGGTTTAAGTCAGGGCTCTGGCTGGGCCATTCAAGAACAGTTACGGAGTTGTTGTGAAGCCATTCCTTCATTATTTTAGCTGTGTGCTTAGGGTCATTGTCTTGTTAGAAGGTAAACCTTCGGCCCAGTCTGAGGTCCTGAGCACTCTGGAGAAGGTTTTCGTCCAGGATATCCCTGTACTTGGCTGCATTCATCTTTCCCTCAATTGCAACCAGTCGTCCTGTCCCTGCAGCTGAAAAACACCCCCACAGCATGATGCTGCCACCACCATGCTTCACTGTTGGGACTGTATTGGACAGGTGATGAGCAGTGCCTGCTTTTCTCCACACATACCGCTTAGAATGAAGGCCAAAAAGTTCTATCTTGGTCTCATCAGACCAGAGAATCTTATTTCTCACCATCTTGACAAACTCCATGCGGGCTTTCATGTGTCTTGCACTGAGGAGAGGCTTCCGTCGGGCCACTCTGCCATAAAGCCCCGACTGGTGGAGGGCTGCAGTGATGGTTGACTTTCTACAACTTTCTCCCATCTCCCGACTGCATCTCTGGAGCTCAGCCACAGTGATCTTTGGGTTCTTCTTTACCTCTCTCACCAAGGCTCTTCTCCCCCGAAAGCTCAGTTTGGCCGGACGGACAGCTCTAGGAAGGGTTCTGGTTGTCCCAAACGTCTTCCATTTAAGGATTATGGAGGCCACTGTGCTCTTAGGAACCTTAAGTGTAGCAGAAATGTTTTTTGTAACCTTGGCCAGATCTGTGCCTTGCCACAATTCTGTCTCTGAGCTCTTCAGGCAGTTCCTTTGACCTCATGATTCTCATTTGCTCTGACATGCACTGTGAGCTGTAAGGTTCTGGACTCAACTGGACTCAAATGAAGGTGTAGAACCATCTCAAGGATGATCAGAAGAAATGGACAGCACCTGAGTTAAATATATGAGTGTCACAGCAAAGGGTCTGAATACTTAGGACCATGTGATATTTCAGTTTTTATTTTTTAATAAATCTGCAAAAATGTCAACAATTGTGTGTTTTTCTGTCAATATGGGGTGCTGTGTGTACATTGAGGAAAAAAATGAACTTTAGCAAAAGGCTGCAATATAACAAAGAGTGAAAAATTTAAGGGGGTCTGAATACTTTCCGTACCCACTGTATATTAAAACAATAATACGTATGTGAAACTGCATATTATGCAACAGTAAATGTTTCAAAACGATGATATTTACAGCATAAACATCTAAAATCATGTGTCGTGTCTCTCCTGGTAGAACGGCATCATGGAGGTGAGGGTGGAGGAGACGGCAGACGGTCACATTCTTCACCTGCAGGCGGAGGATGTGCTCATCCAGCTGGAGGAAGACGGCACACACATCATCTGTGACAACAACGAGCCCCTGCGGACCGCACTGAGAGACCTGGTGCTGCGATTCCTGCAGAAACTATGACCTCTGACCTCTCTGATCCCGTCGCTGTGGATATTTGGCTCGCAGGGCGTTAATGACTTGACTTGTCAATAAAGTGGCTCATCTGCACATCCAGAGCCAGAAACCAGGATCCAGAATGACTGTATATGGCTGATGAACTTCTTTTTTGACATGAGTGTAGACAGGTTTCATAATGTATCATCATTCATTTAATGTTTGGATGGAGACTTTTGTAACATTGTAAAATAACGTTGGAATAAAACTTTTTTTCTATATTTGTTTTAGCCTGTTTAAAACTCATCCAGAGAGTCTTGTCATTTACTCGCCCACATATTGAAACTCGACAAGCCCCATTCAGTTATGTGATGTGCCAATTGCTGCACTGCATATGCATCAGACAGTGAATAACAACTTCATAAAATCTCCTTTTGTGTTTCATAGAACAAAATCATATTGGTTTGAGTATGAGCATTTAAGTCACATTTGATCTGTAGTTTGTTTCTAGATTGTTTCAGCAGCACCAGAGGTCAGAGTTGAGTTTATAAATGCAAACGCTCTAATTCCTGAAGTTTTTGGGGCCTTTTCTGTGAATTAAATCAGATAAACATATGCTATGTAATGTGGTTGTGTACATTTTCACAAGCTGCTGGCCACATAACTCGCTACAGCGGTCAAAAGTACAAAATCGTACATAACTCCTAAACTGTTAAGCGTAGGCTTAAGTCTTATATGGTTGGAATCCTTGGTTCAAGGCAGGAAAAATGCATGCATTTGATAGTCACTCTTGCGAAATTTTGGAGTCCAATTGTCAATAATTATCAAAAAATGATGTGGACGATTATATGTTATCTACATAATTCGATGTTTAACTCTATCACATCCAATGAGCACCAGTGGCTATATAAAGACACCCCTGTAACACTTTTTGTTTTTTGAATTATCAAAAAAAAATTAAATTTGGATTTACAATCTCCAAGGGCCGCCAAAACTTTTGAAGTGGGCGGAGCCACTTTTACGAAAATGGCTATAACTTGTTAACGAAATGAGATATTTTCAACAAACTCGGAACATGGGTGTATGGCTTCAATCTTTGGTCATTTGAAAAAAATCGCTGTGATTGGCCACTTGTTGGCGCTATAACAGAACAACATCACCGTTAGTCTGATTGACTTTAAAATTGGCATGCAGCATCTTTGTCCAAAGTGCCATGATTGTTTATGACATTGGCGTATCTCAAATGGCACACTTCATACTGTAGCACTTTCGGTCTTGTGGACTTATAATGGCTGCCGCGTGCATGTGTCTGTTAAGTAGGGTGTCCCAATCATCATTTTAGGTTTCAGAAGAGTGCTCGTGAGCGCCCCCTTTGCGGCCACTATGCGCCATCGAAGCGCACTTCAGCGGAGCCCGCAAGTTTGCGAACTACACAGTGGACATTACCCGGCAGTCAAAGCAGCATTACGTCATGAAAGTGCTGACTCAGAGGAAGAACTTGAGGGTTTAGGGTGCCATTATTGGTAGATTATTTCAAAAACCAACTCATTTGCCAATACTAAGGTCACCTTTTCAAAACTCTTCACACAGTTCTCCTAACCAACTCTCAACTTGGCAAAGCAGTTAATTTCACATTCAAAATGCACTGAAACTTAACTCAAGCCATAACACTAGCAAAGATTATCACTTTGTCACTCATAAAACAGTGCCCTAAAACATTTAACAACAGATAGCATTATACAATGTTTTCTTTTGTAAACAAGAATGACACTCTCTACTGTTTAGAATTCACTGCAGCATATGTTACATGGTCAACATTTACATTACAGCACAAAATTATTCCTAAGTTTTCCCCTTTTGTATAGATGGTAATGAAACTGACTAACACCTGTGTAGGTGTTCAGGTACATCTAATTGTTTTGATAATATTTAATTTTTTAGATTCAGAATATATTTCAATATGGAAATACGGCAAATTGCTATTTTGTTCATTGTAGGTTCATAGAGTTTTGTTGGTGTTTGTGTCTGAGTGAGAAAAGAATTCATGTAATTTGAAAGATGTCGTCATCGAATGCATTTTGTGCCAAAGCAATGATAAATCATCCACAGTGCTCGCTGCATTTTGAAATAGTGACCTATGTGTTGAGAAATGGGTCCTAGCAATGCAAGGGAAGAAAATTTGGATGCAGATCTGCTAAATGCATTAATGTAAAAAAGACTCTTTAAGACTAGCCAGAATCATTGGGGGAGATTTAGCTTAGTGCGTTCAAGATTTGAAAGTAATTGTTCCATTATGTGTTCATTCGTTCATTTTCAGCCATATGTTGGTGCATCTAAAATTTCTCATTTATCCAATGTCATTTTTCATTTACACTAAAAGCTGGTTTCAAATCATGGAATGATAAATGAGGAGTTTAATACTTTACTGATGACTGTAAATGAATAATTAAAAAAAAAAAATCAATGTAAGATTATGTACAGTTAAGTAGCCGCTTAAATCTCACTTCTTGCCCCATATAATCATCTCCTGCAATATAGACTGTTTAACCTTAATATCTCAAAGATTATATGGGCAAACTCATTTATTGTAAATTCAAGGTTTGAAATGCTAAAACAACAGATGTAGTGATGAAAATGAAGATCATGATAGTTAATGTGATGATCTACACCTGTGCTAGAACAGCTGTGTATCAGTGTTATTAACTAAAACTATAGTGCAGTTTTACAGTACAATATTCTCCCTGCCGTTATGCAATAACGATTATGTAAATAAACATATATTTATAGTGATGCAATACACCAGAGATACTAAATTGTGAGCTGAGGGCCTGACCAGTGATTAAAATAACCTGGTGAGAGTAATGCTTCAGTAATTGAAATATATATATATATATATATATATATATATATATATATATATATATATATATATATATATATATATATATATGATGGAACTGAAATAAGTTGAAGTACTAAAATTACTAATATTAAAAAATAAAAATAAATTAAAGCTAAATAGAAATATAAAAAACTATGATAAAATTACTAAAATAAAAATAAAAATTGGAAATAGAAAAATAAAAGTTAATTCAAGATATTAATACTATATGGAAGAGGATTAGGGCCAAGCAATAATAAAAAAATAAACCCGTCTTGAGATTAAAGTTGTTAAATTTCGAGAAAAAAGTCGTTACATTTCGAGAATAAAGTCGAGATAAAATGTTGAGAATAAAGTCATTAAATTATGAGAAAAAAGTTGTTAAATTACGAGAAAAAATTCGTTAAATTGCGAATTTGTTCTCATAATTTAACAACTTTTTTCTTGTAATTTAATGACTTTATTCTCTTAATTTAACGAGTTTATTCTCAACATTTTATCTCGACTTTTTTCTCGAAATTTAACAACATTTTCCTCATAATTTAACGAATTTGTCCACGTAATTTAACAACTTTTTTTCTCATAATTTAATGAGTTTATTCTCGTAATTTAATGACTTTATTCTCAACATTTTATCTTGTCTTTTTTCTCGAAATTTAACGAGTTTGTTCTCGTAATTTAACGACTTTTTTCTCGTAATTTAATGACTTTATTCTCAACATTTTATCTCGACTTTTTTCTCGAAATTTAACAACATTTTCCTCATTTAACGAATTTGTCCTCGTAATTTAACAACTTTTTTTCTCGTAATTTAATGAGTTTATTCTCGTAATTTAATGACTTTATTCTCAACATTTTATCTCGTCTTTTTTCTCGAAATTTAATGAGTTTGTTCTCGTAAATTTAACGACTTTTTTCTCGTAATTTAATGACTTTATTCTCAACATTTTATCTCGACTTTTTTCTCGAAATTTAACATTTTCCTCATTTAACAAATTTGTCCACGTAATTTAACAACTTTTTTTCTCGTAATTTAATGAGTTTTTTCTCGTAATTTAATGACTTTATTCTCAACATTTTATCTCGTCTTTTTTCTCGAAATTTAACGAGTTTGTTCTCGTAATTTAACGACTTTTTTCTCGTAATTTAATGACTTTATTCTCAACATTTTATCTCGACTTTTTTCTCGAAATTTAACAACATTTTCCTCATTTAACTAATTTGTCCTCGTAATTTAACAACTTTTTTTCTCGTAATTTAATGAGTTTATTCTCGTAATTTAATGACTTAATTCTCAACATTTTATCTCGTCTTTTTTCTCGAAATTTAACGAGTTTGTTTTCGTAATTTAACGACTTTTTTCTCGTAATTTAATGACTTTATTCTCAACATTTTATCTCAACTTTCTCGAAATTTAATGACATTTTTCTCATAATTTAACGAATTTATTCTTGTATTTTTATGACTTTTTTCTTGTAATTTAATGACTTTATTCTCAACATTTTATCTCGACTTTTTTCTCGAAATTTAACATTTTCCTCATAATTTAATGAATTTGTCCTCGTAATTTAACAACTTTTTTTCTCGTAATTTAATGAGTTTATTCTCGTAATTTAATGACTTTATTCTCAACATTTTATCTCGTCTTTTTCTCGAAATTTAACGAGTTTGTTCTCATAATTTAACGACTTTTTTCTCGTAATTTAATAACTTTATTCTCAACATTTTATCTCGACTTTCTCGAAATTTAACAACATTTTTTCTAATAATTTAACGAATTTGTTCTTGTAATTTAATGACTTTTTTCTCGTAATTTAACGAGTTTATTCTCAACATTTTATTTAGATTTTTTCTCGAAATTTAACAACTTTAATCTCGAGATGGGTTTATTTATTTTATTATTGCTTGGCCCTAATCCTCTTCCGTAATACTACAACAGTATGTAAATAGTTTTCAAATTTGTGAAAACAAATTTTATACTTCCAATAAAAATCACCAAAACACCAGCTGATTCAATGACTTTGATACTTTAAGCATGCTGTGAAGAGAAAAGATCCAGCGGCATTTGAGACACTCGATTTCTGAATCGATTGCAATGATATTCAGGCATTTATAAGTGACTTCAGTGTCCAAACACATTTTGGGGTCACGCTACAACTGTTCAATATGACAATATGAACCTCAAACTAGTATTTTTAATTCATAATTGAATCCAGCCAAGCACTCGCTGGCTTTGAGCGGTGTTCTGGACAGGAGCCCTGAGTAAAAGAGGTGAAACATACTGCAGCAGAGTTTAATATCTGTCCTGTTATGTGATCTCTCTCTGCGCTGAGATCATGTGTGTCTCTCATGGGTGCTGAACAACATCCAGCTGCATGTGTTACTATTAGGAGTGCTGGGAAACCCCATATCTGCACATAAATCCTGCAGTTATATCAGTATTCCCTTGTCAGTGCTTGTGTGGAATTAATTATTAGTGATTCTTGGTAAGGCAAGTGTCATTATTACTATTGCTCATACTAGATTATTGATTTTAACAAACCCCAAACCATATAGTGTTTCATCTGGTGGACAACAGTGTTATCATGACACTATACCATAGTTATTCAAAAACAATGACATCTGGAAACATACAATTTAATGCCATGGTATTATTTTAGATAGAGAGATAAATAGAGAGAGAGAGATAGAATGATAGAATAGAACAATCGATAGATAGAACGATGGATGGATGGATGTTTCTCAGGCTCTGGTCTGTATGCTGACACACTGAAGGTTTATGAGGTTCAGCCCATCAGGGAGGGTCTAATTTCATGTTGGCTGCTTCACGGCTGGTTTTCAGCCTCTCATCATGTGTTTCAGAGACGTTCAGCTGATGTCAGAGTCAGACGTGCGTTTGGAGATTGATTACAGACTGCAGTGTTTCCGGATGTTCAACAGCTCCTGGAAACACTGAACTTCAGACCCGCCCGAGCCGAGGCCAGCTGCGCTCCCGACACAAACCCTGATGTGATGGACACTCCAAACACAAGAAGGTGGAGAACTTTATAAGGGCAAAGACGTACAAGTGATGTATGAATCAGGAACAAATTCTTTTGAACCATTTATTTGTGCAAGTGAATGTAAATGATTGCAGATGTGTATTTCCACAACACTAACATTTATTTTGAGGATTAGGGCCAAGCAACAATAAAACTATAAACCCATCTCGAGATTAAAGTTGTTAAATTTTGAGAAAAAAGTCAAAATAAAATGTTGAGAATGAAGACATTAAATTACGAGAAAAAAGTTGTTAAATTATGAGAATAATGTTGTTAAATTTCGAGAAAAAAGTCGAGATAAAATGTTGAGAATAAACTCATTAAATTACGAGAACAAATTTGTTAAATTATGAGAAAACTCGTTAAATTTCGAGAAAAAAGTCGAGATACAGGGAGTGCAGAATTATTAGGCAGGTTTTCTTTTACAGATAAAATGAGCCAAAAAAAGAGATTTAACTCAGACTGAAAAGTCAAAAATTCTTAAATACTCATGAGAAGGACGCAATACTAATGTAATACTAGAAATTGCAAAGTTAAAGCATGACCATTGGACAGTGAAATGCTCATTGGGTCAGCGGGGTCATACAAAAACAGCTGGAGAAGAAAAGACACGTTAACTGCAAAATAATTAAGAATTAAGGTGAAGAATTAAGTGTGAAACCATCAGGAACCCTTTAGTCTCCAGCGCCACCATTTCCCAGTACTGAAACCTACCTGGAGTCTTCAGAAGTGTGAGGTGTCAGGATCTCAGAGACTTAGGTTAGGTGAAGAATCCTAAAAAATGACCCGCTCTTAAGAATCACAAGCTGAAGTGTTATAAAGTACATGAAGACTGGGTTTTTATAGGCCTTATAGACAGACAGCTTGAGAGTGACTCCTGAAGGACCAGCACCACATCCTCTTGTACCACTGTTTGAAGAATTTATTTTCCAGAATCTGGCAGTAAGTTTTGGAAGATCATTTAGTCCATCTCTGCAAGATGGACATTTCAGGATAAGAGATGGACTAAAAGTGAACTCCCACACCTTACTGCCAGATTCTGGAAGATAAATTCTTCAAACAGTGGCACAGGAGGATGTGGTGCTGGTCCTTCAGGAGTCACTCTCAAGCTGTCTGTCTATAAGGCCTATAAAAACCCAGTCTTCATGTACTTTATAACACTTCAGCTTGTGATTCTTATTAAGAGCGGGTCATTTTTTAGGATTCTTCACCTAACCTAAGTCTCTGAGATCCTGACACCTCACACTTCTGAAGACTCCAGGTAGGTTTCAGTACTGGGAAATGGTGGCGCTGGAGGGTTCCTGATGGTTTCACACTTAATTCTTAATTATTTTGCAGTTAACGTGTCTTTTCTTCTCCAGCTGTTTTTGTATGACCCCGCTGACCCAATGAGCATTTCACTGTCCAATGGTCATGCTTTAACTTTGCAATTTCTAGTATTACATTAGTATTGCGTCCTTCTCATGAGTATTTAAGAATTTTTGACTTTTCAGTCTGAGTTAAATCTCTTTTTTGTCTCATTTTATCTGTAAAAGAAAACCTGCCTAATAATTCTGCACACCTGAATATAGGACATTTTTCATTTCCAGCCTTCATGAACAATTATATATCACTTATAAATGATTAAAAACAATATTAATAGTAGTTATTAAGATTGATGTGGATTGGAATTGGTAAAATGTGCTTGGAAAAAAAATATGATCAGAAAATCAACTTGCCTAATAATTCTGCACTCCCTGTAAAATGTTGAGAATAAAGTAATTAAATTACGAGAAAAAAAAGTTGTTAAATTAAGAGAACAAATTCGTTAAATTTTGAGAAAAAAGTCTAGATAAAATGTTGAGAATAAACTAGTTAAATTACGAGAACAAATTCGTTAAACTATGAGAAAACTTGTTGAATTTCGAGAAAAAAGTCGAGATAAAATGTTGAGAATAAAGTAATTAAATTACGAGAATAAACTCGTTAAATTACGAGAACAAATTCGTTAAAATTTGAGAAAAAAGTCGAGATAAAATGTTGAGAATAAAGTAATTAAATTATGAGAATAAACTCGTTAAATTACGAGAACAAATTCGTTAAATTATGAGAAAAATGTTAAATTTCGAGTAAAAAGTCGAGATAAAATGTTGAGAATAAAGTAATTAAATTATGAGAATAGTCGTTAAATTACGAGAACAAATTCGTTAAATTACGAGAAAAAAGTCTAGATAAAATGTTGAGAATAAAGTCATTAAATTATGGAGTTTATTCTCATCTTTTTATCTCGCCTTTTTTTCTCGAAATTTAACAAAATTTTTCACGTAATTTAATGATTTTTTTCTCAACATTTTATCTCGACTTTTTTCTCAAAATTAAAATTTTCTTGAAAATTCTCAAAATTTAACAACTTTAATCTCGAGACGGTTTATTTTTTTATTATTGCTTAGCCCTAATCCTAATCTTCCGTAGTAACTAAAGTTACATTTCTCTTTACAGATTTAGACCCTCATACTGTTCCTCAATGAATATAGCTATATTATATATTATATTAAAAAAAAATTAAGTCATGTCATGATGAATCATTCAGTTGAATCAAATGATTCCCGAACCGATTCAGTGCTAGTGAACACTGACGTTTGACACACTGAGATCTTCACATAATGAAAGATGACGACACTGGCTGGTTTATTAGTGTGGTTGAAGAAGTTGTCAGTTATAACATTTGCTGGCATTCAACACTTTACAACCAATAGTTTATATCGTCCAAACGCTCGTACAGTCTTCACAATGATTTCAACTTAATTAAACATTAAAGCCTGTTCAATAGATTTATACACAATACAAAACATGGGCATGTAACAAAACAAAATCTGATTATTCATATTCCTCTTCTAAGAGGAACAGAGCCACATTTATGTGTTTTAAAAAATAAAACTCAATAAATTTACAATTGCAGGGCCATTTTCCTACATGTACCTATCAGGACAGCCATCATGAATTAACCAAAAGACAGAAATAGCGTTCTGAAAGGCATCTCAGATTTGTCAGCTGAAGGGTGAAATCGGGTTGGCAGAAGGAGCCCCAGGTAACATCCTGGCACAGAAAAGAGACACGTACCGTTTACAGAGGAAAGGGGAACTACTGCCGTCACCGTTATCTTCCTCACATAAATCATGTTTGTAGTTTCATAGACCCGAAAATCAGGCGTAAGAAATCTCAAAGCGGACACACAAAACACATCCTCACTTGTCAAGAGCATGTCCAGGTCAAATTTCACCACCAAATTAAATGGAAATAGAAATAAATAAGATATGATATTGTGCATAAAGACAAATTTAGATCAAATTTATTTATGATCGCGTTGTGACATTATTTTCACACTTTTTCCCTAAAGAACCATATTGCAAAAAGAAAACAATGTATTTAAAATGTAAATATTTATGTTTGATGTACTGAATTTAACATTATGATGTAATTGAAAAAATGATGTGCTTTACAGTAATAATTTTTTTTTTTTTT
The DNA here is from genome assembly GCF_024489055.1 of Chanodichthys erythropterus. Classification (NCBI taxonomy): domain Eukaryota; kingdom Metazoa; phylum Chordata; class Actinopteri; order Cypriniformes; family Xenocyprididae; genus Chanodichthys; species Chanodichthys erythropterus. Next base: position 20,365,987 of record NC_090224.1, read on the forward strand.
TTTGGATTATGGTATCGAGAACTGGTAGAAATGTCAAATCGTAATAGTCCTAAATCATTTCATTTTGATGAAAAATTATATTTACATTAGAAAAAGAACAAATGACTTTTTTTTTTTTTTTTTTGCATTACGTAATGAGAATTTAGTGCTATAATTCATGAAAATAATGTCACAATTGACAAAAAAAACAGGCTTCATTGTCCTTTATGTTAAATACGTGATTAAACATGACCTGGATATTTCAGTCATTTCACCTTTGAAATCATTGGACCTTATTAAATTGACACACAACACATGAACAGACTTGATTATCCATATCCAGCAAAAGGCATTAAGATCAATCCGTTATTCCACAAGGGTACAGAACAGGTTACACACAGATATTTCGTTTTCTTATATGATCGTGACTGACATGAGAACATGTAACAGTTTGATTTGGTGCTATTCCTATGCAGTAATGTTGATATCTTGTGCTATTCTTACTGATGATCAACAAACATTTGACGGGGGTTAGTGACTTTTAGTCACCATCAACCTACAGAACAACACACACAGCCGTTCACACAAGTTCAAAAGCACACACACGAGTAAAAAAAAAAGAACATGACCATCAGTGCGTTTCAAACAGAGTATATGCAAAGTAAGTAAAAATAAAGACATGAATCATTTAGAGCCATAATTCTGATCAAAAACAGCCTCCATCAGTCCGTAACTTTGTTCTGTCAGTTTAACAGGATGCAAATGTCAATTTGGCGTCCATTAAAGCGTCCCTGTCTCAAGACGTCCCATGAAAAGTGGTGCAAATAAAGCCTGTAGTGGTTGCTGATGAATCACGCACAACTGTAATCGTTCGTTCTGCATTTGTTCTCCCTTGGCTTCAAGGAAGACGAGTTCAAAGTAGAATTGTCCTATATTTACACGAAAGCTTTAATTCCCTTCACGTTCCCAGAGAGAGACCTTCCCGTGTCAGGATTTCTGTGCAGGTTCCGTTATATGAATTTAAAACATTTCGTCTTGTCGTGCGGCAATCGCGTCTTGAAGAGTACTGAGTCCACTCTGAACTGAGTGTATAACAGCGGCATGTATCCGTAGACTTTTACGAAGAAGTTGATGCACTTGTGACGCTCGTGGAAGTGCGAATCGTCATGCGACAGAGCCTGCGGACATCCGGGACAGCGGAAGGTCCAACGTGACGTCACCTGATGGGGAACGCCAGGAAGAATTAAATGAATAATAACTTCAATTTCGGTCAGTTCCTCACACAATCTATCATCTATCTTCAGAACACAGAATGTAGTGCAAAAGTTGCATGCTTTTGTTCTTTAAAGGGGTCATGAACTTCATTGTTTTATAACGTTTAGGGTGCATTTATAAATGTTAGTATGCGTTTTTGTCATAATGTAGAAATGGCAATTTTCCAACCCTGATTTTAGCCTGTCTGAATATATAAAGTTTTAAATATGGATATTTTTCTTACAAAAACACATCCCTTCACTTCAAAAGGCCTTTATTAAGTCTCGGGAGTCGTATGGATGGATTCAATTTTAATGGATGGATGCATTTTTTCTGTCTTCAGAATTTGGCCTACCATTCACAACCTTTATAAACTCTGAAGGACTAAGGATATTTTTAAAAATATTTCAGATTGTGTTCGTCTGAAAGAAGATAGTCATATACACCTAGGATGGCTTGAGAGTGAGTAAATCATGGGAGAATTGTCACTTTTTTGTGTGAACTATCCCTTTAACTAATCATGAAAAGTGTTGCATTACATTTAGATCTATGGCATGATATCTAGATCGTGGCATGAAAGGTTGCAGTGATGAACACTGTAGCCGATCACAGACATGATGTTGATCTCATAAAAGCAGTGATCTCAACATTGCAACTCAATTTCTGCACACTAACAAATGCTTTCATCATAACTAAAAGTGCAAACACAATGTAACTAAGAGATTCGTTGAATAAAACAGGAGTTTTGGTGAGAGTCCAGAACTCAATGATAAACTCACGCTGTTTGATTGACAGCTCCAGCAATTGCAAAGGGAGCGTTCTAAATAACAGATTATTTTCATCCAACTAAGAGAAACAACCTGAAATTGACGTTTAGTCACTGGTTTGATTTACTGACACACAGACAAAGATCATCTGACTGCACATGAATCATTAATATCAGATCAGGCATTAGAATTAACACAGTTACTGACATGTTGTTGCATTACTCTTGAGACCATATCAAAAAAGTCTGTTTGAAAATCCTGCGCCGAAATGCGTTTGATTTACCAAAGAATCCACAGTGAAATGTACCGAATACAAATAAATAAAGCTCAACTGAGACATTCACATTGTTGAAAATAAATAACCATATTCCTGCATTAGGATCCTTTGAAAGGTAATGTTATTTTTAGTCCTGTACCGTCATCTCACTAACATGCTAATGTTGCAATGTTGAAGCAGGCGTTGATTTCTTATGCAGAGGCGGGGTTTCACCTATCTGGACGAGTCATTCAATGGGTCTGGTGTCTATAAAAGCTTTAATTGGACTAACAAGGAAGTTTTCAGTTCTTAAACTTACAGGATATTCTTATAGTACTATGACCTCCTATATATCAAAAGTTCAAGGAAAAGTTGATTTCATGACCCTTTTAAAGCTTTGTTTGTATGGAAAAGAGCAGCTTGTGGGAATAACACAGGTTTGAAACAACATGACGACGAGCCACTGACTTAATTTTGAGTGGATTATTCCTTAAATTAATCCCTCCATATAAAGATGACAGACTTATTAACTTCATAAAACAATATCATCTTTTTTATTCGTGTAGCCTGTTTTCCCATTGCAATCTGGTTGGCTTTTCCGTGACAACAAAACAAATGTAATTGATTTGTCTAATCCACAGGGACGGCATCAGCCGGAGAGCGAGAGGTGTGCGTACTGATGAAATCCTCTAACTAATAATGCCAGAGAAAATCCATCAAATTTCATTACACTGTTAATACACAGGCCATCCCGATGCTTCAGTCAATAGACTTCAGAACGTCAAAGGATTTTGGAATAATCTCACTATAATCAATTCTATTGTAACACACATACATTAAACAGGAAGAAGTGTGTTCAGTCTCAACTCTGGACATTGCCTAGATATTTAGCATTTTTACAGTATACAATAACGACAAAAATGCCCAAGAATAACAGGAATCTTAAATGTCCATATTTCACTCCAAAAAAATGAAAAATTTTCTTCGTCAATACTCTATTTTATATTTCTTTATTTTGATTTGGGGGTGAAATATGAGTAAGGTATGATCTGGACAGATGTGTGTTCTTGATAATAAAGAGATTTATCAATGCCAACACATTAAAATTTGAGCCAGATGAACATGTAACTTAGTTTTGTTGTCCTAACTGGAACTGAAAGTGCTGCACAATGGCAAATTAAGAGCCAATAAGGCCATATTCAATGTTCTAAAAGTAGTTATGTGGAGAAATGATTTGAGCCAATGAGATTTAAATGTGGGCAGAGCTACCCAGAGTGACAGAAACAGAAACCAAGTGGCAAACAGAATGTATGTTTGATTAACATTATTCACTTTATCGTGTTGTACACAAAAATGGCACGACTGAGCACTAAACTAAAGTGACAAAAGCCACAAAAGTGTGTGCTTCAAGTTACAGCCCACTGACCTTGATGGGGGGTTTGCGAGTGATATGCGACACGAGGAAGTTCATGGCGATATCCTCACAGTTGATGTACTCATCCACCATGTCACGTATGGCTTGAGGCATGACGTAAGAATAGAGGTACGCATAATACTGAGGAGAGGAAGAAATTATGACTTTTAATAAAAAAAATGAACACAAGAAAGTACCATGATGTTGTACAGCACTGCTCATAAATGAAACATGGTGTTCAGTTTGCTTATCCATCTGGAAAATGAAGCACTGCATTTGGTTGCACAACAACGTACTTAGAAGCCACATTGATTTTCGACCAACTAAACCATTTTCTGCTCAGATTATCTGATGTTTCTTAGGTAAAACTACATAAGCTCTGTGTCTATTTTTGGCATAATCAGGCTCTGGAAGTGTCAAAGCGGTCAAAGCTTCACCTTATGGAAGAAGGCCGCACCCGTCAGCACCATGGAGAGCTCGCAGGAGTAGTTGGAATTGTAGAGCCAAGATTGGTGATTTACATCCCATGCATGAAACCTTCCTGGGAACCCCACAATCCGGTCTCTGGCCTCCCGCCACACCCTGGCAGTGGAGAAAGAGATGGGAATGATCCAAACCAGAGCGAGAGTGGTTATTATAATATTCACTGAATCGCATTTGTTGAGCAATATTTGGATGCCTCAAAACAAACAGATATATTACACCAACTCGACCAAATCTCCCATTATCTTCTCATCTGACCAATGTCTAAACATGCAAACAAGCATGGAGATACACAGAAGGAGTTTTCTTCAACTGTCATGGACTTTATCAGATCAGATGCTTTACATTCCTTAAACTAACAACTGAATCTGCAGCTGTGGGCTTAAGCTCTCTGAATGCAGAAACCCTGCAGGAACGCACTACAACAGTGTGAAATCTGTTTTGACAAATACCTTTAAAATTGGCATATAGATGGTAATGTGCATTTGAAAACACAATTTTCAAATCTTTGGATCATGCTAAAAATGGTATTCTTAAAACGCACAGACTGAGGTGAAAAAACAGATCAGCTCACAACGTCTCTCCAACAGAAATATTTTTCTTTCCTTGCTTCATAAACCTGAATTGCAGTTGCAGCCCAAAGCTGTGACATCATGGGGAATTGTTTTTTTTACATGTTCCACATTTCACTTATACTTTCTAATAGAATAAAGGACAAATAAAATGAATAAAAATGAACTTCACAATAAAACAGCAATGGGAACTATCTTATAAAAGCAACAATGCCCCTAAATATATCTTTTAAAAAGAGGGAAAATATAAAAATAGGCATTGCATGTCTCTAGGCATTGCATTTTCAGAGTGTAATGTTACCAATTAGTAATTACAAAACAACTAAAAGAGTAACTATTAAACATTATGGCAGGGTGATTTCGCACAAAATAAAAAGTAAAATACTCAATATTTTCAGCTTTTTGACTATATTCAATATATTCTTTAATATTGGTGTATTTGCTTTGAAATGGCCAAAAGATGGATAAAATTGTGGATAAAAACAGCCAATTCTGAGCATTTTGTATTATCGCCCACTCCTATTAAACATACTAAGCTATGATCTTACTAACACTAAAATCTCACCTGAATCCAAACATAATTTCATCATGTCGAAGATGGGCATCATCATCAATAGACAAAATAGCCTCAGTCTCGACTGCATCCCAGGGAATGAAGCGATTGTTTAAGCTGTTTTTTTCTGTGCGTACCACCTGCAGAGAAAAAGCCCATCTGTTGAGTCAACATGCCATATTGTGAATGACTGCTGTGGTAGAACATGGCATTATTATGAGATTTTACTGGGCCAGCCACATACATAACCTTATGAAACCAACAAATGCCAATCAAAATAACTGAATTGTTCTGGAAACCATTTTTGATGAATAAACCAAAAGCTTTGTGTGTTTAAAATTAAAATAGTTCCTAGTTTGCAACCTTGTATCCATAATTAAAGCTCAATTTCAAAGTTCCTAACTACCTCTCAAAGACATGAAGACAGTAAGAAACTTGGGGTACTTCGGCATTCTATTTGGGATTTCATTTCAAAGTATAACCTTACTGTGGGGGCTTAATACAGCACTGTTTCCTTTAATATCACCAGAACTAATTTGGCTTGCTGCCCTAGAGACATGAAAGCTATGCTTCAAAGACTGCAGAGAGAGCAGACCAAATCTACAGCAGACTGCAATGCTTGTGAGGTTCTATCACATTTAAGCCTTTGAGAATTCCAACTAATAACAGGCTTAACAAGATTTTTTTTTACTGAGTGGTGCCTGCCTGTGCAAAACTTGCCACCATGATGCAAGGGTGCTATGCATGTCTAGGGTGTTCTGGAATCTTACTAGGGTGTTTTAGATGGTTACTTACTGGCCCAGTAATAGGAAATGGCTATAAGAAATATGTAAAAAAAAAAAAAATACTGTATGCTTACCACAATAGGTAGACCGATGTCTGGCCAAAGAAGATCATCAGAAGGTGGTTTTGGGGAATTCCACACTACCACCACTTTGTTGAGATAAGGCAGACCATTTAGTCTTTCCAGCGAGTTCATAAGAACCTCCTCCCGTTCATAAGTAAGCATGACCACGGTGAACTGCTCCCGTGGGACGTTACCTCCAAGAGCGGCCTGAAACTCTTTACCAGATCCCCCAGAACCACCACCGATAGGGCGGAAACCAGTCCCTGACCCCAGAAACTTGGCCTCTGAAGGAAGTACAGGGTCCAAGGGAGTATGTGGGAATAGATGGAAAGGGCCAGGTGCACGATTCCAGGTGCGGTAGACATCAGCAACTGTGTAGGTGAAGTTACGCAAGAAGCGTGGCGAAGCATAAGGGGGCTCTACTTCAACAGGCCCTAGATCGAGGTCGCCATTGTCAGCCATGTTAGCATCGGTTCCTGCCAACTTTCCAGCTTTGTGAGGAATCTCCTGAGCAGGCTCCTCACGTATGGGTGCTGCTGGTATCTGGATGCTGGTTCGTACACTAGCCAGGATGGTGCTGAAGATGCTCTCCGAGGTGGAGAAGTACGTCTCCCAAAGAAAGCGACCCTGTCGTCGCATGGCAAGAAGATCATTGTCTGAGATGCTACGCAACAGAAAGTGCAGCTCCGTAATGCGTGGCTTGGGTACCATAATGACTGCCTCACTCCAGCGTATGAGGTGATGGTAGGGCAACTTTGAGTGGTCACCAAGCACCACCGGTATTGCCCCAACTTCCAAAGCCTCAAAAAGTCTCATGCTACAGCCAGCAGAAGCCACCAACTGGCCATCACCTGGAGATATCACCAGGGCAAATGTAGAAACCTTCAGTACCTCTAAACGATCCTCGCGCTCACCACACAATGCCCACTCTGTTGGTAAACTTGGCTTGGGCTGATTCTTGCAAGTGAACTCCACAAGAACCTGGTCTAGGTGACTGTCCTGTACAGCTTTAAGTGTGCCAATAATACGATCATCATAGTCAGCTGGTGGATCCCCTTCCATTTCCTCCTCAAAGGACTGTGGTGGGGCTTCAAGCAAGCTGCTCCTCAAAGACTCAACCTTTTCTCCCTGAAAGGTGAAGAGGTACTTCCTCTTAACAGGGACTTGCGGAGGGACCTCTAGGAAGTTGGGCTCAGACAGAGCGTGGACTAGAGGAGACACCACCATGTCGAAACCTTCTCTATATTGGCGTTCAAAAAAGGTAGACTGTGCCACTGCTGCTCGTCCTGTGCTCACATTGTACAGGAAGTTCTGAGTCAGAGACTTTCTAGAAAGATGGACAAGGAGGTGGTTGTGGCCATCCAGCCTCCAGTACGGCAAAGCCTTGAGCTGCTTTTCAAGGTCTAAAGGTGAAGCAGGGGGAGAGGAAGGTGATTCTTGTATTTCCCCAACAAGCACTATGTACAGACAGGCAATGTTTGGATTATTGGTCACATATACACTGCTTTTGACAGATGATGCAAAGGCTTGTTTGACAAGAGGGTCCAACTTCTCACCCCAAGGATATGATCCTGTGTCATAAACATAGACAGGGAAACCAGATGTAAGTGGACATCTAGCGTAATCAAAGCAAGAATGCAAACGACAGCTTTGGGCCGACTTCGGAGGAGGGTATCCAGGATCATCCTTGTCTGGTAAAAGTCTAACTGGCAACGACAGTTTTGGCTGGTTTTGTGCCATAAGTTCCTTGTAAGAGTGCTCTGTCTGGCTGATGACATTTTTTAGTTGTAGCAAGTCTTGTTTGGCACTGTCGATACTACGTTTACAAGCCTCGATGCGTAGGTTAAGTCGGGCTATCTCGCCATTGAGCTCTTGACGCTTTGCCTCAAGCTGAAGTAGCTCCTCGCTGACAGATTCCCGTATACGACACAGGTCTTGCACGTGCTTTGCTTCACACAGCTCTCCTCCAGGTCTTGGCCCAAAAATGCGCTTATCTGGTCCTCCTGCTTCATCGATTGTGGTGAGGTAGTAATGTGCAATGAGAGGGAAGAAGACCAGGATGAAGAAGAGCATGAAACTAAGCCAGGTGAGCCGTACTCGTCGCAGTACCCATGGCTGGCCATTGTTCCCGATGATGCCTCCACTTCGCTGCATCGTGCAACTATCACTCTCCTCTGAACCAGATACGTGAATGCAGCTGCCGAAGAGATTCAGCTGCCATAATGCAACTTCATCTGTACTGTACACTTTTGAGTTTCCAGAGTTTGTAACTTTTGAGTCATTGTTTTAATTGGGACTTCTAATAAAAGGAAATTTCATCTTTCTCGTGACAAAATGATATCGTCCATAAACAACACGGTCTTGCGTGTGGTATGATGTATGTTGAAACTGAAACTATCCAAGAGAAGAAGGAGAGTCCCAGACAGCAGTAAAACCTGAGTGTCCTTGATGGAGATCAGTAATGGAGGCATGGCTGATCTTCATTTTTCTTTGTGGCATCATACTCTGGTCACTCTTCCATAGTTGGGACTCATGAATTGGCCACAGTGTGCCATGAACTTTTGAAGACACTGTATGCCATCCAACTGCATTCAATCTGTAAAACAGAGAGCAAGTATCAGATTTTTGCACATAGAACAACATGTATCAGATCATTTTAGAAAACAACTACAAGTCTTAGTAGACTTTCCTTGGGTCATTTTATATGATCAGTGCTAAAGACAGGAAATCTGAATCACTTGATGATCTGAAATGAATGACAGATTCTGATAACACCTCAAGTCTAAGGTCCAAAACCGACTGTATGCAAGAACATGAATGCAAACACTAATTACGTATTTCAAAATGAACTGTCAGAGTTCTCTGTATCACCTCTTGTATAGTCTGACACTGTAATTCAAGTATGCATGTGAAATATCTACTATAGGACAGTACGCTTGCAATGTGCTGGTCAATCATTTATGCCTACATTTGTTTCTGGCCTAAGAGTTTTCCTTTCTAATTAATGATTACAGTATGCAATTGGCAGGAGATGTTTTTGCACAGGGTGCCACAAAAAAAAGTTCACACCCATTTGTTAGATTCGAAACCAACTGGCAGCACTCAAAATGACCTCACAAGCTTGTCCTATTCACTGAACACATTATCTGGTATGCTGACAGCTAGCTCCAAGCATTAGCAGCTGTTCTAAAACAAACCCACAGAGCAAACACTCCATAAGGCATTTGTACAGGGGGAAAAAAACATGTGAATTGCCTCAAGTGACCGTCTCTGCTAGATCTGCCCATGTAACCGTCAGTAAAAACCATGCAAGATTTCAGAGAGCTTCATTATCTCTGGATGAGTGGACGTGCGGGATGATTTTCCCTTTAATGGAACAGATTTTGACATGGCCACTGATCCTGCAGCAGGGAAGAGATGCACAATCACGCACTTCTGTCAAACCACTGCCTGGCTCATATACTTTATTAATCACCCAAAACAAAGCACAAATGTATAGGCTAGTGTCTATTAAGATAAGCCTATATTAGGACAATACAAGGACATGACAAACATTACAAACTAAAATGGCATTGAGGAGCTAATGTAACATCAGGAAAGCAGAAAAACAGCAAGGAATTTGTATATACCATCTATACAAAAATTACACAATATTAGTGCCCGTCAAAGCATGGTACATTGAAAACAGTATGGTTCATAAGTATGCTGGCCATTTACATACTGAAAAGAAAAAAGAAAAAAAAAAACTACGCACTTCCAATTAACAGCATAGGACATACCTTTCGCATGTACTTTTTACGTTAGTAGCATACAAATTGGGATTCACCCCAAGTTTGATCTCAAATGCTACAGATTACCAGACCGTGATAAGAAAGAGCACCCTGCTCTCCTCAGATGAATTACTCTAAATCTCCAGAGAAACGTTAAAGTGATGAGAGACAGACGCTGATGCTAAGGGACAAATTGGGGCTGATAAAACACTTCCCCGCTGAACACCTGAAGTGGATAATCATTCTTTGTGACCTTTGCCTGATTAAACCATTATTTCTCCTCCTTTCACTGCATACGAACTGCTGTATGGGTTGCGATTTGTGATTGTTCACCAAACTCAGAATAATATGATTGTCACAATGATGTAGAAAAAAAAAGCATATAAACTCTATAACATAAAAGGATAATCTCTGTGTTTATGTTATGCAATAGGCAAAACAGTGTTTTGTTCCATTACCAATTTAAACCATTTCACCTCGAGAGATCAGAATCAGTCTGCTCAATTACACAGAGAATGATTTCATTACCATCAAATTAAACATCATCCTAAAGAATTCATATTTACATCATTTTATTTAGCAAGGAGGCATTAAATGTTTTCTGAAGTCCTTGCCATCACAAGAAAATATTATTACATTTTAAAATATATTCAAAATATATTTACTTGTCTTTTTGACAATTCAATTCAACGTTTGAAATCATGCTTCCTTGTGCTGTTTGTAAGCAATTGCAACACATTCATTGAGTGAGCAAACATTTAGGTGAAGATAATTGTAATGGTAACTGATCAATGTTTATATGTGAAATTGCCTAAATATGGATAAATTAAAATCTTTTCATCATATAAAGTGATTGGCTCTCTTAAGAAGACAAACTAAACTACTCGATTCATATGGATTACTGTTACAATGTGTCATGTACTTTTTGAAGCTTGAAAATATGAATTGACTGGCCTAGACTTTCCATGGATGGAAAAAAAAATAATCATGGGATAATATTAAAAATATCTATATGGCAGTTTTTCCCTGAGGTATTGAAAATGGTACTTTCAATACTTTTCAAGATATCGTATCCAAGTTAAAAATTCCAGTATCGTCACAACACTAAAATGTAGAATATGGGCTTTTTAAAGCAGAATAGTTTTCCCCATGTGAGCAGGCAAGACCCAGCATGCCTGAGCTCCGTCTCTGTGAATCGCCCCGGTCATTAACATGAAATTGAAGGTATTCTGAGGAACTTCTTCACACTGACCTGTGATCAGGTCCAGAAAGTTTCACTGGAATAAAAACTCTCCATCTAACTCTGCTCCACTGCCTCTGGGTTGTGAAGGCAAAGCAAATTTACCACAAGCCAATATTTGACAAGTTTTGCAAATGGAAGGATTTTTTCCAGTCTGGCCACAGCTGAGTAGCAGCAAATACAGATGAAAGCAGGAAATTATGGATCCCTTATTATCAGTGCGAGCATATTTTATACAGCACTGACATTTCCTGACAACAGGGTAACCAATTTTCTCAGAGCGAAATTTGCTTTGAAGGCAAGAGTCCAAGAAGGACCAGTGCAAATATATATATAAAAAAAGAAACATGTTCTTTAGAGTGTCCGACTCCAGTTTGAACAAGTAAGGCTGAACACCATTACTGACAATCCTCATTTTGGCTGCATGAGATTCTCCAGCTTTGTTGTTGTTGAGCAACCAAAGAGCAAGCTGCTAAAGCTCCGCCCTCTTGGAAAAAAGAGGCATTTGCATTTAAAGGGCCACATACAAAAACGGCAGGTTTTTGCTCACACACAATAATAAATTACCTGTGTAGTATTTTGAGCTGAAACTTCACATACACATTCTGAGGACACCAGAGACCTCTTGTGAAAAGTTTAGTGTTAGTAATTTGAACAAAACCATATCACTATTAAATATTAAACTACATACATACCACAGATAAAATCACTCTAAACACCCAAGCAACTGGATAGTAGTGTCCTGGAAACCACTTACAACAGCCCAGCACCTTGATGGTGAGTTTTACACTTATATCTATTATAAAATGTAGTATATCTGTGCATTTTGCATGAACCTGAAATGGCTTTAAAAAAAAAAAAAAAAAAAAAAAATCTCATAATTCAAAGTTAATGTTTCCCTACATCTAAAAGAATCTTTATTAAATGTTTCTGTCACAGTTGTTGCTCTCCTTGACATCCAAGTAACATATTGCATAACAACGTTACTTAAATTGATCACCACAGATTTCATACAAAGGCGAAATGAAATTCCAGACTGTATAAAATAACTCGGCTCAGCAAAGAAGCAGTTGGCGCACACAAGTTAACTAGGACATGCTTTTAGCTGGATCGATGTTCTACATAAAGCAGTTTAAACATCAGACAGATGTTGAGCTGCACTTTGGGACATCTTCTCCAGACAGGAATGATTTGGCAGTACTTTCTCCCAGATGATCTCCAGAACTCCATAAATGAGTCACTCTCTTCCTAATGCACTGCTGAAACAATATAGACCACTGAGGTAATACAGCCTGTCTTACTGAATTATCTTAGATGCATTCTGCAGCATGATGTCAATGTGATGTCAAGAGAAAGAATAAAATGCCAAAAGATGCAATTTAAAGGGGACCTATAATGCCCCTTTTACAAGATGTAATATATGTCTCTGGTGTCCCCAGAATGTGTCTAACGTTTCAGCTCAAAATATTCCACAGATCATTTATTATAGCTTGTCAAATTTGCCCCTATAAAAAACAAAGTTTTTGTGTGACCCTTTAAAATGCAAATGAGCTGCTGCTCCCGGCCCCCTTTCCAGAAGAGGGCGGAGCTTTAACAGCTCAACAACAACAAAGCTGGAGAATCTCACGCAGCCAAAATGAGGATTGTCAGTAACGGTGTTCAGCCTTACATTGTTCAAACCGGAGTCGACACTGATGGAGAGACTCAGGAAGAAGTTACAACTTTTAGACGTTTCTGAATGGTTAGTGGATAAATTTATATAGTTGCTGTGGAGTTGATTCAACTCATCCACTAGCATGTGTCGTCATGTTAATCTTTTGTGCAAATCCAGTGTTGAATTGACTTTTGTGAAGCAGTCCGGAGTAAAATGACGGCATGGCAACAACACTCTACTACAACAACTCTTCCTCTTCTCTAAAGCAGCCCAACATGGCCACACCCCTTTTGTTGTGTGTTCCTGGGGGTGAGGTTTATGTAAATTTGAGCTTGCTGTAGTCCCTACAAGCCATTTGTTGTAGTCTTAGAGAATTCTTTAAAAGAAAATATCTCCCTTTGCATTGAACTTTGAGCGTTGTAACTTTAAAGTTAACTTTACAGTTGTTGTTTATGCTCAAACAGCAACATTACACACTAACTGTGAAGCTCCAAAGTGACTTTTTAAAGCATTCCCTTACTTTTTCGAACTAAAAAGTTGAAAGTAGGCCAAGAAGTTCTAAATGTTCTTTTATTATTGGTAAAAAAAAAAAAACTTTTCAGTTTTATGGTCAATAGATCTGCTTCCCCTGTCATCAATAAAAAGGAAAGCTGTGCTGCCAACATTGTATTGGCAGGGAGGGAAAAATAAACCAGTTGTTTACTCATTATTAAAGTCCTTTGACCTAGAAACACCTGGTTCACACATCTTATCTGCTCTTTTACAGTAAAGTCAAGCTCCTAAATTATTTCAGTGGAAATAAAACAGACAGCTGTGTTTAATTAACTAATGCTTGATCTATCAGAACGTTCTGCACTGAATTCAACATTAGTAAAATACCCTAGACAGGGATAGGCAAAGGTTTTAGCTCAGAAGCCACACATTGGGCTTTAAATAGAACATGGAGAGCACAAACAGTATAATTCTATTTGAGATATTCACCGTCAATTGGTTTAAATTGACTTTAAATCTAGATCTGCTCAGGCTGGATGCCTCAGAAATCTCGGCAGATGACCGTGCAAGGATAGCTTTCTTTGTCTAGCAAGCGCTAACAGGTCCCACTGTGGGACCTCCTACAGTGGGCTTGAGGCGCATTTGCATCCTGTATTCCCTGTCAATGTTAGCAAGAAATTTAACACTAATTTCTATCCGTTTCACCCTGATTTGGTGCACACACCCAATGTCTTCCTTCGGGCAACACACAATCCCAAAAGGCCCACCTGGATTTCAGCCTGACAAAATAACATTCCTGATATAAAAATCGAGTTATCAAAGTGATCCGTTGAGACGAGACACAGTCTGGCTTCTACCAATTATATATATTTTTTTAGTCTAAGAGTGATGTTACAGCCCATTACACATATTATAAATATATAAAAACATTAAGGATATCTATTCGTATGTATATCAAAGGGCACAAATAGTATAACTAAAAGTTAAAAATATGCCTTAAAGTTAATCATCTGGGCACATTATGCTAATGAGAATTTGGAGGAAAATGCACTTATATTGTTATGAAAATACTGTCACGATGTAAAAGGCTTAATGGTCCTAAAAATAGATGCATTATCAAAAGAGGCCACAGCTCCAAAGCTGTTTACCAAAAACAAAGCAGCAAACGCCCCATGAGATGGATGACAACGTCTTCCATAGACAATTATCTACTATGCACAGCAACACAAAATAAGCAAAAGTCACAATGAAATCGTCCTCCACCTGAAATAGTGCATTGAATGTCAGAGGAATCAGGAATGCTTTTTGTTTTGTTCAGATACCACAGGCCATTCTTTCCTGTGTTTCTTTGTGGACGTCCTAACAGTCTTACATGAAGCAAGGTGAGGCATTTTTCTACAATGAAAGACTGCCTGCATGCTTTGCATACTTCTGCAATAAAGGTATGTACTTTGCAGGGAATGTGAGTTCATAGCAAGACAGTACAACGGTATTGGGACATACTTCCACATCATAAAATTGCATCTTGAAACCACATTGGAATTACATGCATAATAAGACAGGAATGTATATCAAGAACTGAGATAGGATGAAAACAGGACCTATTATGCATGATTGAACATAAATATGCATCAGCAGTGTGTTACACAACCATCCTATAGTGGTAAAAATCCACCCACTCCTTTTTTTATATTGCCCATAAATCATTAACAGTGACTCAAAATGAGTCGTTCATGTTTTCTATACATTGTGATAATGTAACAGGCCCTGTTAGCTTAGATCCTCCCCTGATTGAGCTGTACACAGTCCGCCATGTTTATCTCCTTGATAGAGCATCTAGTGTAAACAAGAGTGTCTCAGCTACGTGATCTAAATGTTCTGTTGTTGGCTGTCAGTGAACACAGAATGTGTTTTTCCATTCCACTGCACTACTTTTCCATTGTTTTTCTAGGTAAACCTGCTAGACGGACGTGTTTGACAGCTGCACTCTTTTACGGTGTCTCACACAGGAAAAATCATTCTAAAAGCGCAGGTCTTAAGTTAAAATAACTTTTAAAAAAAATGTCTGAATGTCTAAATGGCTCTGATTGGGAGAAAAACGTCTAGCGCGTTTACAAAGAAAACAATGGAAAAGCAGCATGGTGGAATGCAACATTTGTATTTAAAATGTGATAAAGTAAAATATCTAGCTTCCGCCAGACCGCCTTCCATATTCAACTTATGAAAAAAGTGTAACTGATGTTGCAAAGCTGTGTCCGCATTACTACACGAATATAGTCCACTTGAAAGAGTGCATGAAAATGAGCGAGTGAAAACTAAAATGTATAAACCTTAATTGAACAATATAATAATCAATTTAAAAGGAATTTTGTAAGATATTACGCTGTACCCATATTGGACAAGCAGTTTGGGCGGCATCTTCTGGCGAGACACGGGAATTTATTCGGCTGAGCCTCACAGTGCATTATGGGTATTCTCTAGCCGTTGAGTATACATCAGTTGTACACTCATTGTTGCGGTGCAATATGGGATTAAATTAGGGCTGGGCAATAAAACGATAACGATATGTATCGAGATAGACACGTGATCTATATCAATAAAAAATGTGTTCGATAAAACATTCGATATTTTTTATTCTTCGTCAGAAGAAAACAGAAGTTGCGAGGCAAGTTTGGTTGCATTAACAAAGGCACTCGCTCTCTGGTAACCTAGCAATGTAGGGAGTGACACGCTAAAGGCCAGAACACACCAAGCCGACGCCGACGAATTAGTGGCGATGAAAACAAACTGTGGGGTTGGCTCACGTCGGCAGCGTCAGTGTCCAAAGTTGCCCTGCCACACCAAACCGACGCTAAACAGCCGACGGCCAAGCACCACGTCAGTTCTGCGCCTGCGTGATATGACATGCCTTTCCGAAACAGCAGGCGGCAGTAGCTGAGCAGTCAATCAGAATGATCAGATGGCCCGACGGACCGACGAGCTCCAACGCCGATTCAACATTTTGAATCGGCCGAAAAAAGGCCGATGAGGACCAACTTCAGCCGACGGTGCGGAACACACTGAGAAAACTTAGTCGGCCGACGAAGAAAAACTGCCCGGCGGCCGACCGTCGGCTTGGTGTGTTCCTGCCTTTACAGCCAATCATGTAACAGTATCAATTTTGGTTGCGCCATATCGTTGTCTCGTGCTGGTCTGCTGGATTCCTCTTCAGTAACCGCCGACTGATAAGCAGAAAATGAGTGCCGTGGCGAGCGAGGAAACTGTAAATAAAAGAGGAAAAGTGTTCATTGTGACTTTAGACTAGGGTGACCACCTGACTATTGATCTGTTGCAGGACAGTAGATGTGATTTTGCGGGACAATGTGGGAACACATGAGACAGATCAATTTACAACCATTACGCTATGTAAATACTGATTTGATGCATTTGATGCGCGCTCGACATTTTTCAATATAATAACGCCATAGAACGTCATGTCTGAATTTCGCAATTTTGTATTGGTTAAAACAAATGGAGAATATCTCGTTTTTCTGTAGGTGCTCGACCATTTCCGTGTGTGGCGCTTGATCGCCGCCGTTCGTTGGAAATATTTAACATCAGGATGGATGATTACATGCTTTAAATCATCGATTTGGGCGGCTTTGAGCAGCTTTTGAGGTTCTTATCCAGTATGGAAGATGAAATCCTCGCTGGTGTAGTTGTGTTTACCGACTTTGTTGAGGCCCGCTCTTTGCGCTGTCCATTCAGTTGTCATCAGCAGGACAACCTCTCTCTATGATTGCGCTGGTTTCACAGCTAGAATATGACGGCTGCACAAATATATTTAAATGGTCACAGTTTTTATTATATTTCTTCTTACTGTGGTATTGTAATTTGGTATTGTGGTATTGTAATTGACATAAATGAAATGTGGGACACTAAAGTCTTGCGGGACGGGTGGTCACCCTACTTTAGACTTATGTTTACATTTTAATTTGAGTTTTCCATGGTTGTTGACATTTCTGTCTTAACTGAGGGGATTATGATCAGAGGAAGGTCAAGTTTAAAATAAAAATGTTTAAATGTAATATATTTTTCTCCTGGTCCTTATTTTAAATGGGTCATAAAAATATCAATAATTATCAATATTGACCAATATGAAACACTGATATTGTGATACAGTTTTCAGCCATATCGCCCAGCCCTAGATTGAATGAGTGCACTCGATATTGTCCACTGTGGTTTCAGAAACCACTACAAATGGCTGTCCCCCCAAATCGTGTCCTATTTAAGGGTATAGGGGGCGATTTTAGACACAGCCTCTAACTTCAAAAATCCACCAGAAATAGCATACCGTCCGGAAAACCTTCGGCATGCTATTTTCAACATATTATGATTTGAAATACACCAATCCTAAATAATCTGACATACCATACCCCTTTGATATTATGCAAACTGGTTTGCAACTAGTCCAGTTGCCTAACATAACCTCGGTTCTCTAAAGGAAACCAGGTGTTTATCCCTGTTCCAGCTCATCTTTCAGGGCTCAAACACTGAGGAAAATGGAGCTGTAGTCTAATTTTATTCAGGACGGAGAAGCTCTGAAAGCTGACAGCCAATTCTCATAGCCTACAGGCAGCTTCAAGTGAAGTCACAAGAAGGACTCATCTCAATCCTTTTCTCAGGAGATAGACATTGCGTATAAATACTGATATGGAAATTGAGTACAAGTATGTGCGTACCAACAAGCAGTATTCGAGCATCTTGTGCTTGATCATTGCTCAATCATATTCAGGCTGTTTATGGGAATTTGTCATGTGTTATCTTGTCTTGCATAACATCGCACATCTGGGGAGAAAAACAATGAGGCAACTAGGCACAAGGCAAAATGTATTTTTCAAGATGCTTTTATGTGTGGTGGTGATGCTGCTGCTATGGAGCAAAATCATCAAGATTGCCAATGTAAACAGCTTTATAAAAAAAAACAGACTTTATAGAATGTGAATGCCATTTGCAAAACTCATCCCCATAATGCATGGTTGCCAAGGCATTGCTAAAGCGTTTTTTTTTGTTGTTTTTTTTTTTAATCAAGATGATCAGGTAGTTACTTATGGGCAAAAGAGTACACAATATTCAGTTTTCTCGAGATTGCTCTGAATTTTTGCCCATTTCAATATATACGTGGCCAAAATTGTAAGTCTGAGCTCTAAGAAAAGTAAAATCACACCTCTTTTGTTTGTCTATCATCATGTCATATACACACAGAAACACACAGCTCTTTATGACAACGCGTCACAATAAGTTTGGTTTAACTTGAAGAAATTGTGACAAATCTATTGAATTTAATTATTAAAACTTTATTTTTTTTACATATTTTTTCCTCCATGTTTTAAATTTAACAGTAAGCCTGTTTTGCAGCACTTTGTTTGCCAAAAAATTAAAGGAATTGGTCATTTTCATCTGATTACATTTTAAAAGATTATTTAAATTGTTACCGTTTTATGCCTTCGATTTAATTACCACCATTTTTGATAATAAATCTGTATAAAATCATAAATCCAGAAAAATTCTACAGTTGTGGCTAGAATTATTAGCCCCCTTCATAAATATGATCAAAGATGACTCCAAAAATAAATCTGCATTGTTTTTCCTTTTGATCTTTAATTCGTAAAATTAGCAAAAATCTAGCCTTTCATTGAAGGAAAAGAATTGAAAGTGGGGGAATATAACATTAAGAAATAAATGTTTTTTCTCCAAAACATGTTGCCCACAATTATTAGCACCCCTAGAATTTTTTATGAGTAAAATATCTCTGAAGTATATTCGCATTCATATTTAATTTTTTTTTAGCTCACCGGGGTGATCACGAACATGAAATTGTCCAGCCAGGACTTCCTGTTACACAGGAGTATAAACATGAGGAAACACAAAGGCCAAATTCCCTTAATCATTCATCACAATGAGAAAAAACAAAGAATATAGTTCTGATGTGCAGAAAAAGATTGTTGAGCTTCACAAAATAGAAAGTGGCTGTAAGAAAATACCTAAAACATTGAAAATCCCCATTTGCCACTATCAGGGCAATAATTAAGAAGTTCCAATCAACTAAACACATTACAAATCTGCCTGGAAGAGGACGTGTGTCTAAATCCTAATGCACGGTGAGGAGGAAAGTTTGAGTGGCCAAAGACTCTCTAAGGATCACAGCTGGAGAATTGCAGAGATTAGTTGAGTCTTGAATCTCAGAAAGCCTAAAAATAATTATCAAACAGCACCTACATCACCACAAGTTGTTCAGGAGGGTTTCAAGAAAAATCCTCTGCTCTCATCCAGAAACAATCTCCAGCATATTCAGTTGTCAGACAAGACTGGAACTTCAAACAGGACCGGCTTCTACGGTCAGATGAAACTAAAATAAGAGCTTTTTGGCAGTAAACGCACCAGATGGATTTGGTGCACACATGGATAAAAAGTGCCCCATGCCCACGGTTAAATATACTGCTGGATCTTTAATGTTGTGGGCCTATTTTTCTGCTGGAGGTCCTGGACATCTTGTTCAGATATATCGTATCATGGATTCTATCAAATACCAACAGATAAAAAAAAAAAATCAAAACCTGACGCTTCTGCTAGAAATCTTATAATGGGCTGTGGTTAGATCATCCGTTGGGACAATGATCCAAAACAAACATCAAAACCAGCACAAAAATGTGTCACTGAGCACAAAATGAAGCTTCTGCCATGACCATCCCAGTCCCCTGACCTGAACCCTAAAGAGAATGAGTGGAGTGAACTGAAAAGAAGCACCACCAACATGGAGCTGGGAATCTGAAGGATCTGGAGAGATGTTGTTCTCCAAACTCATAAGAATGAGATGTTATCTTGGCAAAAGGAGGTTGCAAAAAGTATTGAATAAAAGGGTGCTAATAATTGTGGGCAACGTATTTTGGAGAAAAACATTTATTTCATAATGTTATTTTCCCCCCACTTTCAATTATTTTCCTTCAATGAAAGGTTAGATTTTTGCTAATTTTATAAATTAAAGATCAAAAGGATAAACAATGCAGATTTATTTTTATAGTCATCTTTGATCATATTTATGAAGGGGGCTAATAATTCTGGCCACAAGTTATAAGAATTCAACTGAAATATAGTTTAACCATTAAAATGCAATCCAGAAAAAAATTAAATGGACAAAACAGAATAGGGCCAAATAATAGTGATACACGACTTAGCCAACATCACTATTAAATTCACCATATATATATATATAAAAAAGAAAATCAGACTTTAAGCCATCTCTAATCTGTGAGAATTCAATATACTTTCATTCTTCTGACACTTTTAGAATGAAAGAAAGAAAGGAAGCCTGATATCACCCAGGGGTGAAAGCACAATGTGTGTATGGCCGGACAGCCCTTTCCGGCTCGTATCCCTCTGACATTTTATGAGGAAGAAAAACAGTGATCACCTGATGTTGTGGTACTGATATCCACCCTGAATCATTCCATTACGGCCGAGCTGGGCTGCTAGTGAGATGTTACGCTTTTCATTTACACATCCATTAGCCTGGAGCCGGACTGCAGCCGCAGATACGGAGCTGCGCGTTCTATAATTAGCACTTTAATTTAACGTGACTGCACGCTCTGTGGTTTTTCTCTCTTTTCCAAGAGAGTTGATATATAGAAGAAAAAGTGAAAAAAAAAAAAAGAAGCTACATGATTCAGCACCATCGGACACCTTTAATACCCAATTCCATGAAGACCTGCCACTGGAATCAGACCTGCGGTGATCATACTGTTGTGTTTCTCTGCCATCTGTGAGGGCAACCATGGGAGGCTTCTATGTTTGGCACTAGGGATGTCACTATGAGAAAATTTAAAGTTTTCCGATATATAAAATTGTGACAACACCAGTCTTTTCGGTGGGAGGTGTATATTGTATTGTACTGTATTGTATTGTATTGTAAAAACTTTATTGTCCCCCTTAGAGGCAATTTGTTCTGCAGCATGATAACACCACGTACAAGACAGACAAATACACAACATTAATAGATTAATAGCACAATAAAAAAAAAATAAAAAAATTAAGCAAGGTGATAGCATATGGAACAAATGAAAATTTAAATCCGTTTGTCTCAGCTAGAGGGACCCTATACAAAGATCCTGAGGGGAGGGTCTGAAATTAATCATAAAGAGGGTGAGATGGTTCAGATATGATGTGCTTTCTTTATCACCTGAATATCAAACAAATCTGGCAACCCAGGCAATTTATACTTTACTGCAGTTTAGGGCAGCTAGTTTCCGCAAACAATAAAGTCTTTGTTGGCTCGTCATACACAATCTATCAGTATTCTCTGCAAAATTTAGTTTATTAGCGATAATAGTACCTAGGTACTTATAACTTTCGTCCAATTCAATCAAATGATTATTGATGATAGTACATGGAGCTGCTGTCTGATTTTGCCGCAGGTCAATGCACATGTTCTTGGTTTTCTCGGCATTCAGAAGTAGACCAGTCTCTCGACACCAATTTGCAAAATACTCGACAATAGGCCCGTGTTCCCTCCCTTCCTCACCAACCAACAAACTTGCAATAACTGTGTCATCAGCAACCATAAGAATGTACCAATTCTCAAGCTGACCACGACACTCATTTGTGTATAGGATATAGAGGAGAGAGACACACCCCTGTGGGGAGCCAATAGATGTAATTATAGGGCCTGGCAGAACGCCATTAATTCTTACCCTCTGAGACCTATTTGTAAGGAAATCTAGTAACCAAGCGGCCATTCTTGCATCCACACCAAAACTCGACCTAAGCTTGTGAACCAACAAGCTTGGTTGAATCGTGTTGAATGCAGACAAATAATCTACAAATAATCTAAAAATCTACAAATAATAACCTTGCATGGTTACTACTACCCTCCAGATGTTTAACAGGTCCAGTAAGGTCAGTGTTGCATCCTGCACACCTCTCCCCACCCTGTAGGCAAATTGAATCGGGTTGAGAAATGGCTTAATTTTTTCCAATAATACCTCTTTCACTAATTTCTCAAATACCTTTATTACAAGTGAGGTCAATGAGACAGGTCTATAATCTGTCAAGCCTTTAGGACAATTATTTTTTGCTACTGGAATAATGATCGACTGTTTCCAAAGTTTTGGTACATACTGAACCTCAAAAGACCAATTAAAAATATAAGTAAAGATTGGACCCAATTCTTCTGCACACTGTTTCAGGACCCTTCCACTTATTCCATCCGGACCAGGACTCACTTTAATTTTACATTGTTTAAAAAGATTGACTACATTTTCTACATTAAAAGAAACAAACTTCCCTCTTGAGAGGAGTTACAGAACTCATGCCTTATGCCACCATTCTGCTCTTCAAATCTAGCATAAAATGCATTAAAATCCTCTGCAAGGGTACTATCTAGCTCATGAATGGTTACTTTCACTTGTTTTCTACATCCATTATTTAAGCCCGTCATCAATTTAAGACTATCCCATACTGAGCCCATACAATTTGTTCTTAATTTAATATCCACTTTTTCCTTATATCGTATTTTTGCCCTCCTAATTTCTTGTCTAATTAATTAACATTTTTAACTTCAAGCAAATCCCCTTGTTGAAAAGCTGTTCTTTTCTTAATTAACAGACCCTTAAGATAGGTGCTCACCCATGGCTTACTATTTGGATATATCTTCACAACCTTTTCAGGAATGACAGAGTCAACACAATAAGTTACCCAGGAACTAACCACATCATTAAGCTCATCAACATCAGCAGATGAATCCATAAAAACATTCCATAAGGTACAATCAAACTCTCAATAGCATCATCAGTATATAGTATAGTATGCCTATAATCAATATGTAGGGTATTGAAATCACTTTTGAATGTGTGCTCGCTTTTCGCTTTCGAATTTGCGTGAAATAAATGTTTTTTATTTCTACAAAAAAGCAATACGACAGTGGTAGCAGTGCCGTGGTGGCCAAGTAATGTAATCGGTGTACAGCTGAATTTCGCAAATGGACCCTTTTCACATATGTGACCCTGGACCACAAAACCAGTCATAAGTCATATGAGTATATTTGTAGCAATAGCCAACAATACATTGTATGGCTCAAAATGATCAAGTTTTATTTTATGCCAAAAATCATTTGGATATTAAATAAAGATCATGTTCCATGAAGATATTTTGTACATTTCCTACCATAAACATATCAAAAAATTATTTTTGTGAGTGGATATGTGTTGCTAAGGACTTCATTTGGACAAATTTAAAGGCAATTTTCTCAATATTTAGATTTTTTTGCATCCTCAGTTTCCAGATTTTCAAATAGTTGTATCTTTAAACTCACAATTGCAAGTTATAAAGCCAGAATTGCATGATATAAAGTCTTTATTGTATGTTATAAAGTCAGAATTGCGAGATATAAACTCAATTCTGAGGAAAAAAGTCAGAATTACTAGTTTATATTGACTTTATAACTCTCAGAATTGCGTGATATAAAGATATAAAGTGCACAATTTTGAGTTAAAAAAGAAGTTGCAATTACCTTTTTTCTTTTTTTATTCAGTGGCGGAAACAAGCTTCCATAAATAACTGTGGAAATGCATCATTAGTCTGTAAAAAGGATCCATCAGGCAGTTTGTTGAACAGAGGTATGCTAATATTTTAGGATAGAGCAGACTTTTTTATTTTATTTTGCCTGGTGGATAAACCTCATAGATTTACACTGAAGAACTCAAGCCAGAATATTATTTACTTAGGGGTGGCTCTTTTGATTTACTGGGCCAACAAGCAAATAGAAAAGTGCTAAAACGCTCACCTTTAATTTAGGGCAACCGAATAGCAATGCTCTGGCAACAACCCACAACACTAATGTCAAAAAGTATAAATGATTTATATTATATAAGTAAGGACTGATGTGCCTCCAGGACAGACTGATCCTGAAACCTTAAGAAGCACTTAAATGTCAGCAGCATAATGTATCAGGTCCACTTTCTGAGCAGTGTAAGGTGTCAGTATGGTCATCTTAATTAGGCCAGAACCTGCAATTGATAACAACAGCAGCTGAGGAAGACAGCAAGAGAAACAGATGGAAAATCCTGCCCTACCTTCCTGGCATATGGCAAAAAATAACTATTAATGAAAGCATTTCAAACACTCTGGAGCTGATGTGCTTTGGGATGTCAGAAAGAATATTGCTAACAAACTCTCAGCTTCACCCTATGTGGAAACATCTCACCCAGAAGTCTGTGCTGAGGGAAAGTGGCGTGATTTATTAGCTTCTGCTTTTGTGAGAAGTGCAAGCACTAAAATAGAGAACATCAGACTCAGGCAAAACCAGAGCAGAGCAGATCAGACTGAATTAAGTACATCAGACTGATGTAATTCAAATTAGTCAGGAATAAGAAAATGGACAGACAAGTGTCCGCTTTGTTCACAATCAGAGCAAGTTTCTCAGACACAGAATAAGATCTAATTTTCCAGCACAGAAACGGCTCTGTCAACTTTTCTTTGGTGTAGGACTCAGAATAGATCTGTGAAACTAGTCATGAGACTGTAATAAATGCCCATCTATTAGCAATTTTTCCCCACATCAGGCGAGGAAAACACAGCTCAACTCAACCACAGGTCTCCGGCTCAAATTTTTTTATTTTGTTAATATTTTTTCTGTAGAAAGACAAACATAAATAGTGATGAAAGCCAAAATACTAAGTGTCACAGATGTATATTTACAGAGTAATCCACTATTTTGTAGAGGCGGGTCAAAATGACCATTTTTGGAGCCAAATTAGAGGCGTGTAAAATGACATTAGAAAGATGGCAGCATCATTATTTTATTTTTACAAAGAGATTGGTAGGTCTATTAGTAAAATCTGTTGACTTTAGCAAATATTTGTGGCATTATATTACAATGGTGACCGTTCAAAAATGGCAAAAAGCACTTTTTCTGCCTCAAGTTTGCATGCCTGTAACTCAAGAAGTATTAAAGATATCTTAATATCCTTTTAGATTCTGATTTTTAGCGAGCTTTTCTTTTGGCATCTTCATTTTAAAGGCCCTCAATGATTCAGTCCCAGAGATATGGAGATATAAATTAGTCAATTGCACACATTTTCACTGGTCAAAAAACAAATGTGGGTCACTTTGCATACAGCTGATACTTTTTTCTTTTAAAAGAGGAATATCTGAAGAACATATAATGTTGAAACTAGAAATGCATCTCGTGTTTTTCCTATCAACTCAGTTGCATAGAACATACCATAAATATTCCTTTTCCAAAGTTGTCATGCCTGTAACTCTAAAAGTATTTGATATCTTAACATCCTTCTAGATTCTCATTCTTAATAAACTTTCCTTTTGAAATCCCAATTTTCAAGGCCCTATATAGTTTAGTCCCATAGTTATGGGGATCTCAACGCAGCTCCATGTTCAAATTGTTGAATATTACCCATATTCAGTGATCAAAAACCAAATCTGGTTCACTTTGCACACAGCTGATTACTTGTTGCATTTAAAAAGGAATGTCTAAAGAATAAATAGTGTTTAAACTAGAAATATATCTTGTTTTTCTCTATCAAAAGAATTGCATAAAACATAACTCTCGAAGTACCACAAATCCACTGAAAATGGTTAAGGCACAATAACTTGCTCTCAAAAGTGTGTTTATAAGAGTCTATATTTGAATAGGTTTTGGGGATATTTGGAAGATGGGATTTTGCTCATTTTAACAGCTTCTGAATCCACCAAGAGTTCAAATACGCAGTATTGTAACTACACATTACCTCACTGACATCCCTATCTAAGGCCTTAAAAATGAAGATTCCAAAAGAAAAGTTTCATAAGAACAACAATCTAAAGGCTTACAGACTTGCAAAATTAAGGCAAAAAACACAAGTGCTTTTTGCCATTTTTGAACAGTCACTGTTGGTGTCTAATGAAACACAGATTTCTAAATTAAACAGATTTTACTAAAAGACCTACCAATCTCTTTGTAAAAATAAAATAAGGATGCTGCCATCTTTCTAAAGACATTTTTACACCTCTCTAATTTGGCTCCAAATCTCAGGTGAAAATTGACCTACCTCTACAAAATAGTGAATTACTCATTAAATATACATCTGTGACAGTGACAATAGTGGCTTTCACCACTGTTTATGTTTGTCTTTCTACAGAAAAAATATTAACAAAATCAAACATTTCATCCAGGGAAGTTTCCGAAATTTGGTTGATTTGACATGGAATGACTCAGCTCCAGACCGTCTTCCGTATTCAATGTACAAAGAAAGTGTAAAACTCTCGCATAGGGCTGGACGATTAATCAAAAAGTAATCGAAACCGAAATTCAGAACCTCTAACAGACATAATTTTCCCATGTCAGTTATTTCGGTTTTTAAATCCTCTTAAAGGTGCAGAAAAACATGTTTTTAAAAGATGTAATATAAATTAAGTGTCCCCTGAATGTGTCTGTGAAGTTTCAGCTCAAAATACCCCATAGTTTTTTTTTTTTTTTATTAATTTCTTTAACTGCCTATCATTATAAATGCGCCGATTCAGGGTACGCGGCCCCTTTAAATCTCGTGCTCCACGCCCCAAGAGCTCGCGCTTGCCTTAAACTAGGGCTGTCAGTGATCTACAGTTCTGTCTATTAAATGCAGCTCTATTTGAAAGCAGGTGATGGCGATTTAGCGGTAATCAGGGAACTGGCTTTACTGACGAAATGCGCGATAATCTCATGCGATATATCGTGCAGCCCTACCTTAAACACCATAAACAAAGTTCACACCGCTAATATAACCCTCAAAATGGATCTTTACAAAGTGTTCATCATGCAGCATGTCTAATCGTGCAAGTATAGTATTTATTTGGATGTTTACATTTGATTCTGAATGAGTTTGATAGTGCTCCGTGGCTAAAGCTAACATTACACACTGTTGGAGAGATTGTGTTTATGAATTATACAGACCGCAAGTGTTTAAAAATGAAAATAGCGACGGCTCTTGTCTCCGTGAATACAGTAAGAAACGATGGTAACCACATTTAACAGTACAATAGCAACATGCTAGCAAAACATTTAGAATGACAATTTACAAATATCACAAAAAATATCATGATATCATGGATCATGTCAGTTATTATTGCTCCATCTGCCATTTTTCGCTGTTGTCCTTGCTTGCTTAACTAGTCTGATGATTCAGCTGTGCACAGATCCAGACATTAATACTGCCTGCCCTTGTGTAATGCCTTGAACATGGGCTGGCATATGCAAATATTTGGGGCGTACACCCCGACTGTTATGTAACAGTCGGTGTTATGTTGAAATTCGCCTGTTCCTCTGAGGTTGTTTAAACAAATTAGATTTATATAAGGAGGAGGAAACAATGGAGTTTGAGACTCACTGTATGTCATTTACATGTAGTAAACTCTTGTTATTCAACTATGCCGAGGTAAATTACATTTTTGAATCTAGGGCATCTTTAATACTTCTCCCTTACAAAACATACTACCGTGTGTGAAGCCACGTGACTCCGCCCCGTCCGAATCTGGAGGTGAATGCTGAGTCAACACACAGAGATGGAGCGGCGAGCCTTGCATCTTCACTAGGGCTGTAACGATACGCGATATGAAATCGAAATCGCGATACGCAGGTCCACGAACCTGTATCGCGATTTGAGAAGGCAGAATCGCGACACACCCCTTCCAACTCCCAGAGTTATCCTTCCTGTCCAGATCCAATGCTACCACATTTTTAAATTACTATAAGTATTAGGGGTATAACGATTTATCGTAGATGGTGTGTCTCAATCAGCTCTCTAGTTCAGTAAGTGTTTCGGGCACACATTGAATCTTGCAAGCAGGTTTAAACGTTTCTCATGTCAGTCTCTTGCATGGTCGCGTGAGAAAAGTCGTGGCTTTCTTTCACTGCAGTGCACAGCAACAGCTGTGCTCACAGAAAAGCAAAAGATGCTTGCGATGCTTTGCTTTAAGTTCTATGGCGCCGTTCACATATTGCGTCTTTTCCGCGTGCAAGTCAGTTATTATTTTCAAATGTAGCCAAGCGGCAGGCGCGCTCATAATGGGATCAACGCGGTCGCGACGCGCATGCAATACTCAACTTCTCAGAATGCCGCAAGCGCACCGCAGGTCGTGTGACAAGAATCAACCGATCAGCTATGGCCTTTCCATAACAAAACATCAAAAGCTCAGCCGAACAGCTGATCATAGCTGTACATGGTGGTTTTTATATCTTATCTCCATCAATATATCTCGTAGTAAAACTAATGCAAGGGCTAGAAATCATTTATCCTTTGCAGAAACATCCTATTGTTCCTCTGATCCTCTTGGAGAGCCCAGTTCAAGGTTGCATAGCAACGACCGACGCCACGGGAGCGCAAGCGCTTTGGAAAGAAGGAGAAGCGGTGCCTTCCACGCGTTTTTAGACGCGATATGTGAACGGCCCCTATTCATAATTCTAAGTTCATGTTAAATTTAAAAAAAAATTTTTAGTGACAGACAGCCCTATTCAACTGTTAATTTGAATACAGAAGGTTTTTATTAAAATTTTATATTTATTTATTTTATTGAAATGTGATCTTGTGTGTACAACAAGTACAATTATTGAAATTTGTTAATGTTTTTTTTAATAAATCTTGTTTGAATTTCAGTTTCATTTTGTTCAAAATATCGTGATACGTATCATATCGTGAACTCCGTATCGAGATACGTATCGTATCGTGACCTGAGCGTATCGTTACACCCCTAATCTTCACTAAACTTTGTCAGTTGTATGTGTTTTACGGTTTGCCAGTTTGGACATTCAAGTGATTAGATGATCGGATGTGCATTATTATATCGAGCTACTGTGCTCGCGCAGCTGCATTATGGCATGAACACTCATACAAACAGTAGCTGCACAAAATGTGAAGATTGCATGCACAGAGAGGAGCAGAAACTAGTTGTCAGCGCTGTCCTGTGATTTATCAATAAAGTAGCTTAGAAACTCAAAAGTTATTATAGCATATATTTTTTTCTAATTTTGAAGTAACTATTTACAACCCACAGCTTCACAATTAATAGATAGACGGTATGACTAATTCACACACGCAGTCACTCTCATTATGTACCTGTACTGTGCTATTATATCTTTATCTGATTTACAACCAGCAGATATCTGTAAGAAATGTTATGAACCATAGATACAATAACTGCTGAAAATGAGCTGTTATGTCAGATCACGCTTTCAATAGGAAAAAATCATCTCACCTTTCATAGTCAAGCATATTTACACTTCAAACCTTGTAAGTGAACTATGAGGGGGAATTTTTTTTTTAATAAATCATTCATTAATCATAATCAAGGTAAAATGTTAAATTAATCGAAGTTTTGATTTTAGGTCATAATCGTCCAGCCCTACTATCGCAGTTCAAAAAGCTTACGCTACATTCTATGCCTTCCCTATTCAACTTATGGAAAAAGTGTAAGCCAGTTAACATTTTCTTGAATATTGAAGGCAGTCTGGCGGAAGCTAGATATTTTACTTCATAACTTGTTAAATATATGTTTGTTTTTTTTGTTTTTTACACAAACACATCACTTTGCTTCAGAAGGACTTTATTAACCCCCCGGAGCCGTGTGGAGTATGATTGATGGATGTGGATGGAAGCACTTTCTTCAGCTCATACTTGTGACCCCTGTTGACTGCCATTATAAAGCATGGATGTGTCAGGATATTTATTAAAATATCTCAGATTGTGTTTGTCAGAAAGAAGAAAGTGATCTACACCTAGGGTGAGTAAAGCTTGGGCTAAATTTCATCTGAAAGTGAACCAATCCGTTACCAACCCAACTTCATTGTCATAAAACAAACCAAGCTATCCTTAAAAAAAATCCCACATGGCATTTCGATATTCATAAACACCTAATCCAAATAAGATCAAATCCCACCAGCATTTTCCAGAGCAGCACAAACCCAGCAGGCCCTTTCCCAGCCTTACGCCGGATCACATATTTAACACTAGTAAAATCTTAAGACCCTAGTAACAGCTGCCAGACCTCTTCATACCCACACCACTGGACAGTGACGGATAATGGAAAGAGGAGCCGCGTGATTGGTCCTTTGCCTGGGGGGAATTACTGCATTATGCTCAAAATCACAAAGCAGACTACAGTACCAACAATGACCTGGAACAGCAGAAAAGCCATGCCAATTTCCATTAAGTTTAGACCAGAATCCTACAGAGACGTTGAATGCAAAAACCAATATATGTTGGCATGCGACTCTTTATTAGATAAATAAAATGCCTAAATAAAGACTCCACACATCTAGAGCTGTTAGACTAATAAAACGGTTTGGTGATTTAGTGTTTCTTTTAGTCACGCCTGAACTGGCACTTCATTGCACAGATGGTCACCATTGCCAGAGCAGAGCTAAATATCATTATTTTCCTTCACAAATAAAACGTGCAATGAGTTAGATCCTTCACAGATGGGTTAGGACGAAAACAACTCATTTACACAAACACAGAACATGTCAGCACCCTAAATAATCAATGACTACCTCAACACAACTCACACTCTGATCATCGACAAACACATCTGTTCCTCCGATTCATCACACGGCTGACTGGCTGGACACACTTGGAATACCAGATGCAGACCTACTGATCTGAACTAATCAATAATATTATCATACATGGTGATGATCTGATATAAAATCAAACATTCACCGTCATGTGATGAGAATATGAGACTCGGAATTGTCAGATTATGTACTAATCAATAATATCAGATATGATCTGATGTTATGTGACTAAAAATATCTCATGCAGATATTCAGAATCTGTTCATAACATGCAAAGCTTGTAGGTCTGATCTCTAGAATTAAACTCTGACTCTAGAGATGAGAACAAATCAGATTCAATATTCTGAGTCTGTCAAGTGAGATCAGATCAAAGAAGTGTGTGAGATATTCTAACAATCATATTGAGATATTCTCAATATTAGATGAAAAATCTGACCTCACATATGTCAGAGTGTGTCTTGGTTTAATCATAATAGATCAGATCACTGTTTTATATCATTAGTCAGATCCAATGTTATACATTAATGACATGATTAGAGTGTATCTGATAATGATGATCAGATTAGGTGTTAGATCTCTAGATTAGAGAGTGTATGATATTCCTTATGAATTAATAAATCAGATCAGTGTGTGTTATTGATCAGATCAGATGTTGTAGAACGACAATATTAGAGTGTGATTGATATTGTTCAGATTTTTATGTTATTAATAAATCAGCTCAGTGAGTGTCTGATATTATTGATCAGATCAGTTGATTTGTTCAACGCGTCATTTAAATGACTAACTTAACGTTACACTGATTCCCTGCAGCACTTTAGACACATTGAACTCTAAAAAAGACAAATTCCCAACATTATTCATTATTATTAGAGCATTATCATAACTAATGTGAGTGTTATTTGCGAAAAGAAAAACAGGAATATTTTTACCCATCTGTTTGTTTGATGTTAGCCGCTGCTAACAGACTCGCTAACGAACGACAAACCGTTATTTTACTTTACCTCAGAATAAATCCGTTAGAAAGCACGTCCGTCCTTATAAACTCCTATTCTTCGGCGTGTCCATGGTGTCGGTAACGGACAGAAACGGCCCGGTAAACGTCTGCTGAAAACGCTCCGTCTCTTGAGGTGCAGCAAAACGCGTACGCACTCCAGCAGACGGCAGCAGCGGCGTTAATGCGCATGCGCGATAGCAGCCCGGGCGCTCTCGCGGTGTAACCGTTCACTGCATGCGCGTGCTGCCATCTAGCGTTTAGCGCGTCGATTCTGTTTACAATCACTTCTGGTGGGTTTTTGGTTATAATACATCAGCATAAAATAAATTTAGATTAATTAAATCACTGATAATCGTGTATATGTGTGTGTTTGATGTATTATACACGGGGGATGTAGTAAGGGGGAATTGTTTTGAACATGTCGTTGCAGCCCCAGACCGTAGGTGGCAGTGTGAGCGCTGTTTGTTTGTATTGTCTTCTGCAGAAGAAAAGCTCTCGTGTGTCTCATGTCTGCTGCTGTTGAGAACTGAGCCATGGAAAGAAAACACATGTCTGCTTTATCTATTTATCAGTCATTATCAGGAGGAGCAAAACCAGAAGTGCAGGTAAACAGTTGCATTTGAGAAATTTGTGTTTTTTGTATTGTGATTGTTACGGGGGAACATAAACCTCATTTCAGTGAAAAGTTGTTAACCTAATCACATCAATATATTCTGATATAATGAAAACACATTGAATATAGAATATATTACATAAACATTCTTCAAATCCTCACTCTTCACTCGCTAGCAAAAAAAGTAGTTTGATTGCCATTTAAATTCCACTAAATATGAAAATCATTAAATGGTATACATTATAAATCATTTTTTTTTAAATCGTGGTCCGCTGGGGAGTGAAAATGTGTAAATGTTAAAATAAAACAAGGTTATACACTACCTAAATAAATAAAATAATACATGCAACAGTACAGTACTATATTAAGTAGGCAAAATAATAATGTAGAAGCATATAAACTAAATATTTTCTAAATGTTATAATAAATTAGTACATTTATTAATGTTAAAATAAAAATTAAGGTTATACTACCTAAATAAATAAATAAAATAATACAGATTGATTTTAAATTACTTTAAAAAACTAAATAAATAATACATGCAACAGTACAGTACTATATTAAGTAGACAAAATAATAATGTAGAAGCATATAAACTAAATATTTTCTAAATGTTAAAATAAAAAATAATTAAATGTATTAATGTTAAAATAAAAAATGAGGTTATACTACCTACACAAGTAAATAAATAGCTTGAATAAAATAATAAAAAAATAAGTAAATTGATTAAAATCTTTTTAAATAAATAAATAATACATTTAACAGTTCAGCACTATATTGAGTACAGAAAATAATGTAGAAGCACTTTCTAAATAATATTTTATGCATATTTATAATATTCATTTTTCACCATGTAAATGTGGTCTTTATACATTAAAATATATTGCTGCCTTTTAAATTTTAAATTGGGGGTCCCATGCACCAAGATGATAACATTTGCGGGTCCAAATAAAAGACTGAAAACCCTTGAATTAAAAAAAAACCCCACCATGGTATTACTGTCATGTTATCACCACCATTTTTTGTAAGAGCTTTAAATTTAATTACATGAGTGTGCTTTGCAGACTAAGGCTCCGCCAGCAAAGAAAATCAAAAAGAAGGAGAATGGCATCCAATTTAACAAGAAATCAAATAAAAAGAAAAGAATGAAACCTCTGAAATCCCACATGAGGCCCAGCAGCAGTGAGAAGGAGAAGTCTAAAGGCGTAAGTGTCTAACTCTACAACAGCAGATACAGGATTATCAGTGGAGATTTGAAGCTCATGCTGTTCTGTTTTTTTTTCAGGAGAATGACTGTGAGACAGATGACGGAGAAGGATTTGTCAGTCCAGCTCTTGGGACACTCCTGACGGATCTGGCAAAGGTCAACAACAGCAGAGACAGAGCCAACAGACTGTTCCAGTGGCTTCTTCACCCAGTCCAAGAGAAAAGCTTCCTCAGGTTTGAGACCACACACACATTTATAGCTAAATTGAATTAGTTTCTTAATTGATGAACTTTGCAAAATTGGCACTGTTGTTAAACTGAATTGAATCAACAGCTGAAAAATGACAGTATCGTCTTCTGTAAAGCAGCTGAAATTGAAACTGTGAATGAATGATTCAATGTTTCACAAAAAAAAAAATTTTAAAAGCCACTTGTCACCACCTACTGGTGTAACAATGTAATTGATACATTTTTTATAGACATCAGTGTTTATATCCAAACTATGAACTGTTATCAACTAGGGATGCACCGATCCGCCTTTTTCGCTTCCGATACCGATACCTCGGATTCAGTGTCGGCCGATACCGATCCGATCTTCAAGTAATAAGAAAAGTGCTAAATTACCTAATAAACTGTTTGCCTCACATAGGGCTGTGACGATCTGTGTCATTTAGAAATAAGATTGCGTGGGTGTTTGAATCAAGTTTGCAATCTTTTAACAATTAATTGTGCAGCTCTGCATTGCAGTCAACTACTTTTTAATGAAAATGATGTTGAATGTTTCTTTTGATATTGGTATTGAAATATGATCATTATCTTGGACAGTTTACATTAGATTTACTTAGTCACCCAAAAAGGTTACTAGAAGTTAGTAAAGATGTCTAGAAGTAATTAAAGATTGTGTTGTTTTGTCCACATTATAGAGATAATTGGGAGAAGAAACCAATGCTGATCCAACGGCAGAAACCAGATTATTACAAAGGACTCTTTTCTACCGCTGAGTTTGACCAGATCTTAAGAAACGTAAGCAATTTTTGTTCTTTGATTGAGAGGGAATCTGTATATCTAAAGTCGCTGTCAGATAAAATGTTCAGTGCTTTGTTCAGGAGAATGTGCAGTATGGAGTGAACCTGGATGTGACGAGCTACACAAATGGAAAAAGAGAGACACACAATCCTCCAGGAAGAGCGTTACCGTACACAGTGTGGGATTTTTATGAGGTATGGATCATGAATATTTCCCTAATACATGAAACTGATGTGTTATATGATTACTGGTATTCATTTATGGCTTAGAAAAAAAGAACAGTTAAAAACTATATAAAAAAGTTTGTCTTGGCTTGAAAAGTTGGCTTGAAAAAGCTGGTCCAGAAAGTTTGAAATAGTTTTAGAAGTTTGAAGGTTTTCAGTTTGATAGTTTAAGTTTTAGTTTAGTAGTTTTGCTTGTACTCGGGTGATTGTTAAGGTGTTGCTATGCAGTTGCTAGGGTACTCAGGGTAGTTGCTAAGGTGTTGCTATGCGGTTGCTAGTACTCGGGTGATTGTTAAGGTGTTGCCATGCAGTTGCTAGGGTACTCAGGGTAGTTGCTAAGGTGTTGCTATTCGGTTGCTAGGGCAATCTGTGTGGTTGTTAGGGTGTTACTATGTGGTTGCTAGTACTCGGGGTGATTGCTAAGGTGTTGCTATGCGGTTGCTAGTACTCGGGGTGATTGCTAAGGTGTTGCTGTGCAGTTGCTAGGGTACTCGGGGTAGTTGCTAAGGTGTTGCTATTCGGTTGCTAGGGTAATCTGTGTGGTTGTTAGGGTGTTACTATGTGGTTGCTAGTACTCGGGGTGATTGCTAAGGTGTTGCTATGCAGTTGCTAGGGTACTCAGGGTAGTTGCTAAGGTGTTGCTATGCGGTTGCTAGTACTCCGGTGATTGTTAAGGTGTTGCTATGCAGTTGCTAGGGTACTCAGGGTAGTTGCTAAGGTGTTGCTATTCGGTTGCTAGGGCAATCTGTGTAGTTGTTAGGGTGTTACTATGTGGTTGCTAGTAATAGGGGTGATTGCTAAGGTGTTGTTATGCGGTTGCTAGTACTCGGGGTGATTGCTAAGGTGTTGCTGTGCAGTTGCTAGGGTACTCGGGGTACTTGCTAAGGTGTTGCTATTCGGTTGCTAGGGTAATCTGTGTGGTTGTTAGGGTGTTACTATGTGGTTGCTAGTACTTGGGGTGATTGCTAAGGTGTTGCTATGCGGTTGCTAGTACTCGGGGTGGTTGCTAAGGTGTTGCTATTCGGTTGCTAGGGTACACTGAGTGGTTGTTAAGATATTATCAGTGGTTGCTAGGCTGTTGCTATGCGGTTGCTAAGGTACTCGGGGTGGTTGCTAGGATGTTTTTCAAGTTAACAAACGGTTTCCGCAAAAATAAACACCGCTGTTTTCAACATTGATAATAATCAAATGTTTCTTGAGCATCAAATCATCATATTAGAATGATTTCTGAAGGATCATGTGACACTGAAGACTGGAGTAATGATGATGAAAATTCAGCTTTGACAGGGTTCATACAAGCGATATCTTTGTCATAGTATCCTTTCAATGGTTAAGGGGAGCGTCAGATTCAGCTTGACCCCCTATATACACAACATGTCTGTAAAGCCTCAGTTTTTATTCTACTGTGAAAGTGTGAAGTTTATTGACAGATGTTGTTTGTTGTCTGTCGTCAGAGTGGCTGCTCTCTGAGAATGCTCAATCCTCAAGCGTTTTCCTCCACTGTGTGGCAAGTGCTCTCCATTCTTCAGGAGAAGTTTGGCAGTATGGCGGGCGCAAACGTGTATGTGATGATGCATAAACATTATTCATAAATATTTTATTCATCACTGTCAATTGTCATTTACCTGTGATATGTTTTTCAGATATCTAACACCACCGGGGACGCAGGGTTTTGCTCCTCATTATGATGATATAGAGGCTTTCGTTGTGCAGCTCGAGGGCAAAAAACACTGGAGAGTGTACAACCCTCGGTGAGTGATTTAAAGAGGCTTTTTCAGTCTTGATTTGTTTTTGGGCTCTACTAGATTAAGTTTTCATGCTTGAAAACACATTATTTTTCTCATATTCTCCATTGTTGCAGCTCCTCTCTTCCCAGTCTGTCAGTAACGCTCTGTTTAGTTCCTGTCTCTATGAAGCCCCTCCTTCTGAAAAGCACACTGTGCTCTGATTGGTCAGCTTTAGCAGTGTGTTGTGATTGGTCAAGTGCTTTGAATGTATTTGGGAAATGTCCCGCCTCTTACCATAACCACGAATTTCAACACACAATCTAACTCAACCAGGCACCTCCCCTTTATTTAATGTATGCCTTGGGCAGGAATTATTTAAAGGGATAGTTCACCCAAAAATGAAAATTTGATGTTTATCTGCTTACCCCCTGGGCATCCAAGATGTAGATGACTTTTTTTCTTCAGTCGAAAGCAAATTATGATTTTTAACTGCAACCGCTGCCGTCTATCAGTCAAATAATAGCAGTGATTGGGAACTTGAACAATAAGAGTCGAAAAAACTTCCATAGTCAAATCAAAATTAAACCCTGCGGCTCGTGACGACACATTGATGTCCTAAGACACGAAACGATCGGTTTGTGAGAGAAACCGAACAGTATTTATATAATTTTTTACCTCTAATACACCACTAAGTCCAACTTCGTTCAGCTTCCGGCTAGTGAGGTCTGATCGCGCTCTGACAACGGAAGTGATGTCTCGCGCTCATTGAAGTATATGGGCGAGACATCACTTCCGTCAACAGAACGCGTTTTTTGACCTCACTAACAGGAAGCTGAACGAAGTTGGACATAGTGGTGTATTAGAGGTAAAAATTATATAAATAATGTTTGGTTTCTCGCACAAACCGATCGTTTCGTGTCTTAGGACATTAATGTGTCTTCACGAGCCGCAGGGTTTAATTTGGATTTGTCTAAGCAAGTTTTATTCACTCTTATAGATGAAGTTCCCATCTACTGCTATTATTTGACTGACAGACGGCAGCGGTTGCAGTTAAAAATCATAATTTGCGTTCGACTGAAGAAAAAAAGTCATCTACATCTTGGATGCACTGGGGGTAAGCAGATAAACATCCCTGAACTATCCCTTTAAATAAGGAATATTGTGACGTGTTCGTTCTCAGAAGAAAACTCAAGACTACAATGGAGGCATTTCAGGGAGTTAAGAAACAGTGACACTGAAATAGAGGATAACTCCAGCTGGAGGGACTGTCATGCTCAAACAGCAACATTACACACTAAAAAAATATGAACATGTAAAGTAGCATAATAGGACCCCTTTAAACATTAGCTGTAACATATCAGACTCAAACGCCTCAGAAAAATAAACTAAAATCTTTAACTGTACCAAGTGAAGAGATGCAGTATTAACTTGTAGCTCCTCTGTCGTCCCTTAGATGTGAAGATGAAGTGTTGCCGCTGGTGTCCAGTCGTAAGTCTTTACACACTAACTTATCTGAAAGCACAAGTATTTTATTAATTCTCAAGGGGATAAACTCTCTGTCTGCTTCATTTCTCCTCAAGCTAATTTCAGTCAAAATGAGATCGGGCAGCCCATCATGGACGTGGTGCTGGAAGCTGGTGATCTGCTGTATTTTCCCCGTGGCTTCATTCATCAGGGTGACTGTCTGCCTGACGTTCATTCGCTGCACATCACCGTCTCCTCCTACCAGAGGAACAGCTGGGGAGATCTGCTCCTGAAAGTACAAGCCTTTATCGATAAACAAATTTCACAAAAACATCTTCACACCAAAAATCAAAAGGAAAAACAACATTTTACTTAAAGAAAGTGATTTTAGGGCTATTAAAGGGATAGTTCACCCAAAAATGAAAATGTTCTCATAATTTCCTCACTCTTGTGTGATGGTTAATAAAAGAGTTTAAAGTATTAGTATTTTTCTTCCACACACCATTGATTTTCATTACATGGACTTGCAGAGCTTTATTTGTGTTTATCTGAAGAAAAAAGTCATCTACATCGGGGATGTATATGACTTTTTTTCCCATGAAAATTAAACACATTTAAATCCTCCTTTTCCTAATTAACAGTAGTTGTATTTTTTTTTTTTAATCTTATGTAATTATTTTTACACTGAGAAAAATTTCTTTACATTTTTGGTGTGAAATGTGCTCTAACCATGAGCAATAAATTTTTTGCTGTATTTATTTAATCTTCATTAATGTTAGTTAATGAAAATACAGTTGTTCATAGTTTGTTCATGTTAGTTCACAGTGCATTAACTAATGTTAACAGGATTTTAAAGGTGCCCTAGAACCAGTTTTCACAAGATGTAATATAAGTCTAAGGTGTCCCCTGAATGTGTCTGTGAAGTTTCAGCTCAAAATACCCCATAGATTTTTTTTAATAAATTTTTTTAACTGCCTATTTTGGAGCATCATTAATTATGCACTGATTCAGGCTGCGGCCCCTTTAAATCTCGCGCTCCCTGCCCCCCGAGCTCTTGACTATAATACAGTGCATTTACAAAGTTCACACAGCTAATATAACCCTCAAATGGATCTTTACAAGATGTTCGTCATGCATACTGCATGCATACATTGGATCATGTGAGTATAGTATTTATTTGGATGTTTACATTTGATTCTGAATGAGTTTGATAGTGTTCCATGGCTAAAGCTAACATTACACACTGTTGGAGAGATTTATAAAGAATGAAGTTGTGTTTATGAATTATACAGACTGCAAGTGTTTAATAATGAAAATAGCGACAGCTCTCTTGTCTCTGTGAATACAGTAAGAAACGATGGTAACTTTAACCACATTTAACAGTACATTAGCAACATGCTAACGAAACATTTAGATAGACAATTTACAAATATCACTAAAAATATCATGATATCATGGATCATGTCAGTTATTATTGCTCCATCTGCCATTTTTCACTATTGTTCTTGCTTGCTTACCTAGTCTGATGATTCAGCTGTGCACAGATCCAGACGTTAATACTGCCTGCCCTTGTCTAATGCCTTGAACATGAGCTGGCATATGCAAATATTGGGGGCGTACATACTAATGATCCCGACTGTTACATAACAGTCTGTGTTATGTTGAGATTCCCCTGTTCTTCGGAGGTCTTTTAAACAAATGAGATTACATAAGAAAGAGGAAACAATGGAGTTTGAAACTCAATATATGTCTTTTCCATGTACTGAACTCTTGTTATTCAACTATGCCGAGATAAATTCAATTTTTGAATCTAGGGCACCTTTAATAATGTATTAGTAAATGTTGAATTTAACAAAGATTAATAAATGCTGTAGAAGTGCAGTTCATTATTAGTTCATCATAACTAATGTAGTTAACTACTGAACCTTATTGTAAAGTGTTACTGATTTTTCATGTAAGACTCAACAATTTACATTTTGTGTTATCAAATGCAATTCAAAATACAGTACAAAAGTGTACAATTTAAAAAATTAAAATGAATGAAACGCATAAAGGTTGATTTAATCATTTTGTATTTTATTTTATCTATTTATTATGTAAATGAGAGCTTTGGGGGAAAATATGCTTCCTTATTTCTTTAGATTTTTGGGGTGAAATGTGATCCGGATATTTCTATGTAAGATTCACTCAATGATGCTGTCACTTCAGTGAATATATTTGATTTGCAGTTGATGCCAGCGGCTCTGGAGATTGCGATGGAGGAAGACGTTGAGTTCAGGAAGGGGCTGCCGCTCGATTACCTTCAGTTCATGGGAGTTCAGAACTCAGAGAAGGTACTTGTGTTTATACTTCATTAATATCTGTTCATTCCTGATCTATATTGACACTGAAATGACACGTGCATGTGAACAGGAAGACCCACGAAGAGATAAGTTCAATGCACACGTTCAGGGCCTGATGAAGAAACTGATACAGTTTGCTCCAGTTGATGCTGCTGTAGATCAGAAAGCCAAAGACTTCCTGCACGACTGCCTTCCACCTCTGCTGAACGCTGGTGAGTCTCAAATTATAGTTCATCATTTTCACATGACGTCACACCCTTATAGAAACGCCCACGTGGAGGGCAAAACAAGACTTTCCTCTGCTGCCAGTTGTTTTGTACTAAGTACTAATGTAGTAAGTGATATTAAAAAACTAAATTCAGTATACACCGTATTGATGATGCATACTATGTAGAATGTAAATGCAATGTGCAGTTGCTCATTGAGCGTTTAGCGAGTTGTGTTCATATTCTGGCCTCATCTGCTCGCCTGTATAGTATGCATCATCAATAAGGTGTATATATACTGAATTTGATCTTTTAATATCACTGTTTTAATACATAAAGACATGTTAACTGTTTTTCACGTTAAGCGTTTTAGACTGCCTCGCTGTTTTTAGTGATTGAAATACTGCAGCAGGTGGTGTATATGAATCACAAGTGCCCAAAACTTGCATTTTGTTCACATACTTTGTGTTTTTCGTCTTTTGAGAGGTGATCTTTTCCAGATCTTTTCAGGCACACTGTCTGCTCTATTACATGCAAGTGATCAGATCAAATAAGATTTGTTTGACCAGACATATCTACATTGGTCACTTTGGTAACAGTGTAGGCTTGTTTGAAATCCTGTTTGAGCATCCAGAGCGTCCTGCCAATCCGCATCTTCAAACTTCCATATGTAGTTTGAATCAGATTTGAAAAAATCCAATTTCTTTTTTTCTTTTTTTTCTTTTTTTTTTGCTGTCCAGACTTTCAAAAACCCATATGTATAAAATCTGGATATGCTAAAAAAATCAGAAGTCTGAATAAGGCCATAGATGGCTTACAGTGGCATGAAAAAGTATGTGAACCCCTTGCAGAATCTGTGAAAATGAGAATTATTTTAATAAAATAAGAGGGATAATAAAAAATGCATGTTATTTTTTGTTTAGTACTGTCCTGAGTAAGATATTTTACATAAAAGATGTTTACATTTAGTTCACAAGACAAAACAATAGCTGAATTTATTAAAATAACCCCATTCATAAGTTTGTGAAGCATTGATTCTCAATACTGTGTGTGGTTACCTGATGATCCACGACTGTTTTTGTGTTTTGTGATGGTTGTTCATGAGTCAAATATGCAAAAATGCTTGAAACCATTGATTCTCAATACTGTATGTCATTATCTGGATGATCCATGACTGTTTTTGTGTTTTGTGATGGTTGTTCATGAGTCTCGTGTTTGTCCTGAGCAGTTAAACTGAGCTGTTCTTCAGAAAAATCCTCCAGCTCCTGCAGATTCATCAGTTTTCAAGCATTTTTGCATATTTGACTCATGAACAACCATCACAAAACAAAACAACAGTTGTGGATCATCAGGTAACCAAACACTGTATTGAGAATCAATGGTTCACATACTTTTTCATGCCACTGTAAGCTGCCCATGTCCATTCATTAAAATGCATTTGTGTGTGTTTTGCAGAGGAGAAGGCCGGCAGTGTGTACGGGGCTCCTGCTCGATGGGGAGATGGTGAGGCCCTTGATGTGGCAGTTGAACTGAAGAAGCAAACCCAGATCAGACTGATGCGGGCTGGAGCTGCAAGGTACCTCATCCAGAACATAATTTTTTTTGTAACACTTCTCAGTCTTCAGAGCAAAATACATTATATTTTACTTTACTTTAAGGTGCATAAAGTGAGTTTGGTCTGATGAGAGAACTTTGGGTGCTGACCAGATGGATGCTTACATGATAATGTATAATTAAAGATACACATTAATTTAGTTGTTTTGTTGTGATGAATGCTATTTAAAATTAAACCACGTGTTAGAATTCAAAATAACTTGTCTTCATAGGTTGTGCAGTGATGGAGACACTGTGTGTCTTTATTACACTACTGAGAACTCTAGAGTCTATCACAAAGAAGAACCCAAGAACATTGAGATGAAGGCAGAGGTAAACCTGTACTCGTTTCAAATGACTGACTGCAGCTTGTACCTTTTGTTAAGCATTTGGCTGATTTGTTTTTTTTTTTTTAAAAAACAGCACATAGATGCCATGGAGTTTCTGATTCATTCATATCCCAAGTATGTTTCTGTGGCCAGTTTACCATGTGAGACAGCGGAGGCTAAGGTACCGCATGAATTTGTTATAAAATGCACGACTTTAGTGCTTAATGACATGTTGAAATTGCTTTTATGCACATGTGTTACAGTATGTTGTGTTTGAAATGAATCTCATTTTGCAGATGTCTCTGGCCGAGCTGCTGTTTGAGAAGGGACTGATCCGCACAGCTGAACCTTTGACAGCTGAATAAAAACATTTTATTGGCTAAAGAAAATGAGGGTTCTACATCATATGCTTGTCATCTGTCCAAACTACATATTTTTGTAAACTAAAATGATCCAATGTGTATAAAACATCTTTAGAAAACCGAAGAATATTTTTGAGGTTTCTTTTCTTTGTTGAACAGCATATGTGTGTGTATTCTTTTTATATATATATATATATATATATTACAGTACAGTACAGTCCAAAAGTTTGGAACCACTAAGATTTTTAATGTTTTTAAAAGAAGTTTCGTCTGATCACCAAGGCTACATTTATTTAATTAAAAATACAGGAAAAACAGTAATATTGTGAAATATTTTTACAATTTAAAATAACTGTTTTCTATTTGAATATATTTCACAAAGTAATTTATTCCTGTTATGCAATGCTGAATTTTCAGCATCATTACTCCAGTCTTCAGTGTCACATGATCCTTCAGAAATCATTCTAATATGATGATCTGCTGCTCAAGAAACATTTAATGTGTACAACTGTACAAAATATTTGTGTACAATATTTTTTTTCAGGATTATTTGATGAATAGAAAGTTCAAAAGAACAGTGTTTATCTGAAATCTAATCTTTTGTAACATTATAAATGTCTTTACTGCCACTTTTGATTGATTTATTGCATCCTTACTGAATAAAAGTATTAATTTCTTTTCAATAAAAATAAAAATTCTTACTGACCCCAAACTTTTGAACGGTAGTGTATGATGCTACAGAAGCTTTGTGTTTCAGATAAATGCTGTTCTTTTGAACTTTCTATTCATCAAGGAGTCCCGAAAAAAAAGGACACAACTGTTTTCAACAATGAAAATAATCATATCAGCAAATCAGCATATTAGAATGATTTCTGAAGGATCATGTGACACTGAAGACTGGAGTAATGAGGCTGAAAATTCAGCTTTGCGTCACAGGAATAAATTACTGTGTCAAATATATTTAAATAGTACACAGTTATTTTAAATTGTAATAATATTTCACAATATTACTGTTTTTTACTGTATTTTTAATTAAATAGATGTAGCCTTGGTGAGCAGACGAAACTTCTTTTAAAAACATTAAAAATCTTAGTGGTTCCAAACTTTTGGACTGTACTGTATGTGT
Source organism: Chanodichthys erythropterus (assembly GCF_024489055.1). Lineage (NCBI taxonomy): Eukaryota > Metazoa > Chordata > Actinopteri > Cypriniformes > Xenocyprididae > Chanodichthys > Chanodichthys erythropterus. Next base: position 20,410,055 of record NC_090224.1, read on the forward strand.
GTATATATATATATATATATATATTAGTAGTGACCAAAAGTGTTTGTTTTCTATGACTAAAATATGAGGAAAATATGAAGGAAGTACAAAACACTAAACTTTGTTTTTATCTGACAAAATTATTTTGCAAAAAAGACAAAATTGTTTTTTGTTTTTACTATGCAAAACAAAATGCATAGAAAAACAAGAAAAAGCATATATTGATTACAACATAATCATTTATTAATATTTCATTAGTTAATTTTCTTGTTTTTACATGTGTTCATAATTTCTTTGTATGACAGCCTGCCAAAAATTAGCCTATCGTTTGCACAATTTGGCATGTTTCATTATAACAAATAAAACAATTGACTCCAAGCACAGCTACACAATATGCTTATAACACCTTTAACACATTTTTAATAATTGTCAATTTTTTCTAGACCAGACATAACTTTTGGCCACTATATATATTCACATAATTGCTGAAGTTATGCAAACACTTAAAATATTTAATCAGTGTTATCCATTGCCAAGGCCATACATAAACTTAGTGAAAACAAACATTTGTGTAAAGTTGCTAAAACAGCATTAAACCAGTTTAGCAGTTCTTTTGACAAACTATGCTATTGCATTCAAATACAGCATCAAAAAGATGTCACTGCAGATGTTATTTTGGTCATATAATCCTAATAGGCCCTTTAATGCGTGATGGGAAAACAAAAATTATATATTTTTATAATTATATATTTTCAGTCAACACAGATGATGCAACAAAGTCACACCAAATGAATGAGGCAGTTATAATCATATTTTATCTGATGTTTAATTAAATGATGATTGCGATGTGGAGCAAGAGTTTGGACTAATAAAATATAATTAAATGTGGTCGGAGCCACCCAGTGCAATGTGACAGAGAAACCAACCAAACTAACAAAATGTCCTATCACTCGTCCCGTAATAAAAACTACAAGGCATTACAGAACTAAATGCAACATTTATTGCACCAACATGCTTGAAATCAGAGACATGGTGGATGAACAGACAATATACACATTCTGGGCAGAGGGTCCAATAAATATTACTGCAGGAGCCTCACTTCCAGGTGTACTGCTCGCCCGGCTTCAGTTCCCTGAAATCACAGTTACACATTCAGACATGATTCATTTGCAAAGACACACTATGATTTTATTAGATGTCATACGACCTGCTGTATAAAGCACTCTTGTTCCTGAATGCTGTGAGTTTCTGATCATTCCGTCGGTCCAGATAAACCCCGATGACAAAACCCAGAGGGACCAGAATATTGACCCAGTGCTCACGAATCGCTGCAGCGAAGTTCACCATGATGCCTGTGATTAAAGAAAAGAGACAAATTAAAGGATTAGTTCACTTTCAAATTAAAATTTCCTGATAATTTCCTCACCCCCATGTCATCCAAGATGTTCATGTCTTTCTTCTGTCGAAAAGAAATGAAGGTTTTTGATTAAAACATTCCAGGATTTTTCTCCATATAGTGGACTTAAATGGCTTCCAAACGGTTGAAGGTCAAAATTACAGTTTCATTGCCGCTAAAATGTAATATACAATATGCTAGTGCAAGTATATAACAATTAGTTCAAACTTTTACCTGTGGAGGGCAGTAATACACTTAGCAGCATCTACACTGCCGGAATTCTGATAGAGAAGAAGAAGAGACCTAGTTCAAGACGAGCATTTATGGTTAAAATGTATATTTTTTTTTTTTTTAGAAAATGAGCGATGGTTTCTCTAGATAAGACTGTTATTTCTCGTTTGGTATCGTTGTAAATTGTAATTTTGACTTCCTACCGTTTGGGCTCCATTGAAATCCACTATATGGAGAAAAATCCTGTAATGTTTTCATCAAAAACCTTAAAAAAGAAAGACATGAACACCTTGGATGACATGGGGGTGAGTAAATTATCAGGACATTTTACTTTTAAAAAGTAAACTAATTCTTTTAAGTTTAATGATTTCACTTCACCTCTAATTTACACTAGTTTGGACACACTTAACTAAATGTATGTTTTTCCATCATCTTATAAACCTTTTGATATAAAGGCTTCTGCTTTGATTACATTAAACATAAATGAATATGGTATTGTAGCCAATAATGTGGACTACATCACGTTTCTATATCAGTCATGTGAAATGAAAGACTGAAAAACAGTAACGTTAATTCTGCAACATTCATTGATCTGCCTGTCTGCAAAACTCAGTCTCACCTCATTAATATCTACAGATACAGATTAAATTAATCGAAATAGAAATGTCAAAATGAAAATCATCACATTATCAATGTTTATTGATGTGAAGGTGACTGTTCTGGGCCCGCGTCCTCACAGAAACACGAGATTTTAATGTCATTACATCTGCAGAAAACTCTTACAAACGTTTACTTATCTTTAATATTCACAACCAAATATAAAAACACGTCCATTAATTAAATATATATGAATTTAGAGTAATTTACCTTCTAGTTTCCTCTGTGTATTATTAGCACAGCAGCATTAGCAGGAAGGGTTAGAGGGCTTTGGACTGTACCAACTAAAATCATGACAGTTTGATGCGATAATTTTCCTTTCCTCCAATGTTTCTGTGCATATTTATCGAATATATATTGTGCACATTTACATATGTCAAAAGAGAAGGTGATATAAAATCATAAAAAATAAATGTTTGGATGTTTTTGAAAGGCTAAATCCAGCCAAAATCTTTTTTTTTGTCCCTTCTTTTGTGTATTTTAGATTGGTCTTATCAAAAACTGCACTGCATATATGTATATTTAAACTAAATATTGTATGTGTATCATAAAAAAATAGCTATGTGTCGTTTACAGTTACGAGACTTTTGTTAGTTATTTGTAAGCGACCCTCTAGTGCTGTCAGTGGTAGAGTCCAGTGACGTCAGCAGCGGCAGTAATGGCTGCTGTTCTCATGCCGCCGATCTGATACATTAATATGAATTTAACATGATTTTTCAGCTATTTTCACCATTTATTAGTGACCGAACCCGCTGAAATCAAAAGTGATATTACAAGATATAGGTATGAAAGTATTTATGTACATAAATTAAGTCAATTTTAGAAAAGAATCCCTTTACTTGTTTGGCTGCTATGTGTTTTCTTTGAGTTTAGATTGAGTTAAAATGTCAGAATGTTTTGAAATTGTAGTATATGAAGGCTCATGAATACTCATATTCATTCATTCTGTGCTTCTTCTCTTTTAACTTAGAGTTATGTTTACTGCTCTCTTATTTTACCTGCTTATTTATTAGTATTGTGTTATAATTTGCAGTTTTTTCTAATGTTTACAAAGCGTACTGTGGTGGATATGAGATGCTAATACCATGGTATTTGGATAAATACCATTGTTATGTTTATGTATTCTTGCTATATTCATGTATCATGCTATTCTAATGTATGGAAAAGAATACCATGGTATTACTGTGGCACATGTACCATTACAATACAGTGTTTTTATGAACACTTAAAAACATTGTAGTACTATAGTACTGAATACTACAATGTAAACGTTTATAAGAGTTTGTAAGAGTTTTCTGCAGAAGTAATGACATAAAAATCTTGTGTTTCTGTGAGGACGCGGGCCCAGAACAGTCACCTACACATCAATAAACATTGATAATGTGATGTTTTTCATTTTGGCATTTCTATTTCGATTCATTTAATCTGTATCTGTAGATATTAAAGAGGTGAGACTGAGTTTTGCAGACAGACAGATCAATGAATACTGCAGAATTACTGTTTTTCAGTGTCTTTCATATCACATGACTGATATAGAGACATGTAATGTAGTCCACATTAATTTTTATGACACTTAAAAATATTGTAGTACTATGGTACTGAATGACTTGCATATATACTCAAGACTAAATGTGGTTCATGGTGTTAATATACTGATGATCTCTTGTGTCCATCCATCGGTCAGGCGGCAGAATGACGTCCATCATCAAGCTGACGGCTCTATCCGGAGTCCAGGAGGAATCGGCTCTGTGTTACCTGTTGCAGGTGGATGAATTCCGTTTCCTGCTGGACTGTGGCTGGGATGAAAGTTTCTCCATGGACATCATAGATTCGCTGAAGCGGTATGATAATTTGACAGTAAGGTGGCATTGTTTATATCATTTCCTGGCTGTATGTGATGTGTATTTCCCGTCCTGTCTGTCAGGTATGTCCATCAGGTGGACGCAGTGCTGCTCTCTCACCCTGATCATCTGCATCTGGGTGCTTTACCGTACGCTGTGGGCAAACTGGGGCTCAACTGCACCATCTACGCCACCATCCCCGTCTACAAGATGGGCCAGATGTTCATGTACGATCTCTATCAGGTGAGATGTACAAATGAAGCACTGCTTGTGATTGTCTGAAATTCTTTTCTTTTTAATTGTCAAATTAGTTAACAAAGAAAAAGTTTAACTGTTAGTTGAACTTAGAATCCCCATATTAAAGGTGCCATCGAAAGTTTTTTTACAGGATGTAATATAAGTCTAAGGTGTCCCCTGAATGTGTCTGTGAAGTTTCAGCTCAAAATACCCCATACATTTTCTTTAATTAATTTTTTTAACTTATTTTGGGGCATCATTAACTATGCACCGATTAAGGGGCTGCTGGCCCTTTAAATCTCACGCTCCCTGCCCATCGAGCTCGCGACTCGATATTACAGTGCATTTACAAAGTTCACACAGCTAATATAACCCTCAAATGGATCTTTACAAGATGTTTGTCATGCATGCTGCATGCATGCTTCGGGTCATGTGAGTATAGTATTTATTTGGATGTTTACATTTGATTCTGAATGAGTTTGATAGTGCTCCGTGGCTAAAGCTAACTTTACACACTGTTGGAGAGATTTATAAAGAATGAAGTTGTGTTAATGCATTATACAGACTGCAAGTGTTTAAAAATAGCGACGACTCTTGTCTGGGTGAATACAGTAATAAACAATGGTAACTTTAACCATATTTAACAGTACATTAGCAACATGTTAACGAAACATTTAGAAAGACAATTTATAAATATCACTAAAAATATCATGATATCATGGATCATGTCAGTTATTATTGCCCTGTCTGCCATTTTTCACTATTGTTCTTGCTTGCTTACCTAGTCTGATGATTCTGCTGTGCACAGATCCAGACGTTAATACTGGCTGCCCTTGTGTAATAACTTTCATAATGTTGGGAACATGGGCTGGCATATGCAAATATTGGGGGCGTACATATTAATGATCTCAACTGTTACGTAACAGTCGGTGTTATGTTGAGATTCGCCTGTTCTTCGGAGGTCTTTTAAACAAATGAGATTTATATAAGAAGGAGGAAACAATGGAGTTTGAGACTCACTGTATGTCATTTCCATGTACTGAACTCTTGTTATTCAACTATGCTGAGGTAAATTCAATTTTTAATTCTAGGGCACCTTTAAAATGTTTAATTGTGTTCAACACAAATTAAATTTTCTGGTGACGAAACATTAATTATGTCCCATCTTGTGTGATCTCAGTCTCGACACAACACAGAAGATTTCACTCTGTTCACACTGGATGATGTCGATTCAGCTTTTGACAAAATCCAGCAGCTGAAATACTCTCAGATCGTCAACCTGAAAGGTGAGATGTCTTCTTTTTTTCGATGACAAGAAAACATGTCTTCATTCACATGTACAAAAATAGGAAACTTAAACAGAAATTATGAAGCTTTTAAAGGATTAGTTCACTTTCAAATTAAAATTTCCTGATAATTTACTCACCCCCATGTCATCCAAGATGTTCATGTCTTTCTTTCTTCAGTCGAAAAGAAATTAAGGTTTTTGATAAAAACATTCCAGGATTTTTCTCCATATAGTGGACTTCAATGGACACCAAACGGTTGAAGGTGAAAATTACAGTTTCAGTGCAGCTTCAAAGGGACCTACACGATCCCAGATGTGGAATAACAGTCTTATCTAGCAAAACGATATGTCATTTTCTAAAAAAAAAAAAAAAAAAAAAAATGATATACTTTTAACCATAAATGCTCATCTTGAACTAGCTCTCTTCTTCTTCTCTATTAGAATTCCAGCAGTGTAGACACTGCTAAGTGTATTACTGCCCTCCACAGGTCAAAGTTTGAACTATATTGTCATACACAATATGCTAGTGCAAGTATATAACAATTAGTTCAAACTTTGACCTGTGGAGGGCAGTAATACACTTAGCAGTGTCTACACTGCCGGAATTCTAATAGAGAAGAAGAGAGCTAGTTCAAGATGAGCATTTATGGTTAAAAGTATATATATATATATAATATATATATATATATTTTTTTTTTAGAAAATGACAGATCGTTTTGGTAGATAAGACTCTTATTCCACATCTGGGATCGTGTAGGTCCCTTTGAAGCTGCACCGAAACTGTAATTTTCACCTTCAACCGTTTGGAGTCCATTGAAGTCCACTATATGGAGAAAAATCCTGGAATGTTTTCATCAAAAACCTTCATTTCTTTTCGACTGAAGAACGAAAGACATGAACATCTTGGATGACATGGAGGTGAGTAAATTATCATGAAATTTTCATTTGAAAGTGAACTAATCCTTTAATTCTCCAAATAGTGTTAATGTGTCCTTTTTGGCATCTTGAAAATTGATCATAAATTATTAACGAACAGGAAAAGGTCACGGTCTGTCCATCACCCCACTTCCTGCGGGTCACATGATTGGTGGCACTATCTGGAAAATAGTGAAGGATGGTGAGGAAGAGATCATCTATGCTGTGGATTTCAACCACAAGAGGGAGATGTGAGTATGAAAGAAATCACATGTACATGAAATGAATGTAGCATCAGAAAGTTTTAATTCATTAAAGGGTTAGTTCACCCAAAAATGAAAAATCTGTCATCATTAATCACCCTCATGACATCCCAAACCCTTAAGACTTTGTTCATCTTCAGAACACAAATAAATATATTTTTAATGAAATCTTAGAGATTTCTCTCTCTCCATTGAATGTCTATTTACCCTGATGCTTTAAAATGTTCATAAAGAGATTTGAAAATAAATCCCTATGAAACAAGTGGTTTGATTCAAGTCTTCTGAAGAGACATGATCACTTTATATAACGAACAGATTAATTTAGGCTTTTATTCACATGTAAACATTGAGCAGCGATTATACATAGAGCTCAAACGTACTTGGTTCTTGCAGAAGTTCAAATGCGCCTGTGACAAATGAAAATGAACCTTATTGTTTTTTGCACATCATTAAAGCATTTTTGAGCTTCCATTTGAATGCTCTAAGTATGTTCGCTGATCAGTGTTTACAATTATGACTGTTAATTAAAAATAAGACCAAAGTTCCTTTCAAGGAAAGTCTGTTCACTTACATACATACTCAACGTTTGTAATGAGTGGGCATCCAAGTCGATCTGTTAGAATGGGAAAATCTCAAAAACTGCTTGCCACACTCACATTTAAATAACATTCCAAATCAGCAACAAAATCTGGTCTGAACTGTTGCATAAATGTTGTTTCATAGGGTGTGTTCACACTTGACATGTTTGGGTCGTTTAAGACGAACCCTGGTGTGATTTCTCAGTTGCGGTTAATTTGATTAAAGGGTTAGTTCACCCAAAAATGAAAATTATGTCATTTAATGACTCACCCTCATGTCGTTCCAAACCCGTAAGACCTCCGTTCATCTTCAGAACACAGTTGAAGATATTTTAGATGTAGTCCGAGAGCTTTCTGTCCCTCCATTGAAAATGTATGTACGGTAGACTGTCCATGTCCAGAAAGGTAATAAAAACATCATCTAAGTAGTCCATGTGACATCAGTGGGTTAGTTAGAATTTTTTGAAGCATCGAAAATACATTTGGTCCAAAAATAACAAAAACTATGACTCTATTCAACATTGTCTTCTCTTCCGCAATCCTTTAACACGTCAGCAGCGTCTTACGTCAGCAGCGTCACTGCGGAGTCGTGAACCACACTCCGGAGCAGAAGGGGGCGGTAATGCACCAATAAGCTGGATGCCAACAGCCACAAAACAGGAAAGAAGAAGAAGCGGAGTCATGAACGCGGATTGACAACAGACCCGGAAGAGAATACAATGCTGAATAAAGTCGTAGTTTTTGTTATTTTTGGACCAAAATGTATTTTCGATACTTCAAAATGTTGCGGATGTCCGAGTTGCCAAAAACAACCACGACGTAAAAGTGCATTACCAACGCCGACAGATGAAAGGTTTCAATGGAATCAATTCAATGGAATCAATTCAATGGGATCAATTCAGTGGAATCAATTCAATGGAAAGGATTCCAGAAGAGAATACAATACTGAATAAAGTCGTAGTTTTTGTTATTTTTGGACCAAAATGTATTTTCGATGCTTCAAAAACTTCTAACTAACCCTCTGATGTCACATGGACTACTTTGATGATGTTTTTATTACCTTTCTGGACATGGACAGTATACCGTACATACATTTTCAATGGAGGGACAGAAAGCTCTCGGACTAAATCTAAAATATCTTAAACTGTGTTCCCAAGATGAACGGAGGTCTTACGGGTTTGGATCGACATGAGCGTGAGTCATTAATGATATCATTTTCATTTTTGGGTGAACTAACCCTTTAAGTGTGAACACTACCATCCAAACTCTGGTGCGGTTCAATTGAATTATGAACCCAACACGGACCAGAGACATGTAAACGAACCAAAACAGGACATGATGTCATAATATGCGACCCTAAAAAGGACAGAATCCTCAAGAATACCTGTTTTTCTCATCATAGTTTGACTTTTGTTTGGTAACCGCGTCTCCTCACAGCAGATCTTTGTTTGTGTGTGACAGAGGTATTCCTGTCGCTGTTTTGACTCCTTTACACTTTTTTTTAACTCTTCACAAGTTCTCAGCTGGTCAAAATACCATCATATGTAGGCTATGCACGTACAGCGAGCCCATTTAGCCCAGTACACTGCATTATTTTGGAAGTTTGGCAAGTTCCGTCTTGAAATATACGTCATAAAAGCCAACTGTGGCAAGCAGGGTGGGGCCGAGAGCCGTGGGAACGGAGCCATGAGAACGGAGTGCTCCCTTCCCACGGCTCTCGGCCCCACCACACTGACCAATCAGGTTATGAACATATCCCTATGCCTGTAGGTTCGGTATGTTAGGTTCGGTGTTAAAAATGCCAACGTAAATGCTTGAAAAGCAGACCAGGACTAAATGTTTTTGTTTTGTTTTGGAGTCCGAACCGAACTAGAAGTGTGAACATACTCTTTTGCTCAAATAGCGTTAAAAAAGCTTATATTTCAGGTTGGAATAGCCAATGTGCATATACAGTCATAAGCATGCGACTCAGAACACTGACTGTTTTCGTTTATTTAGAAGGCGGGGCTTATTCTGCCAAATTACGACACTTTGCACTTTCTTTGATCAAACCAACATCAAAAGTATCTTTAATGAAGTGAAATTAACTACAGCTTTTAAATATCTGAGGCATTTTTGAGCTCTGATCCAGTAGAGTAAAGCAGTATTTACATAATGTTTGTTGTTTCCTCTCAGTCATCTGAACGGCTGCTCTCTGGAGACCGTCAGCAGACCGTCTCTCCTTATCACAGACTCCTTCAACGCCTCATATGTACAGCCTCGCAGGAAACAACGTGACGAGCAACTGCTCAGTAAGTTCAAACAAACCTAATAGTTTGCTCGATGATTTGTCATCTAATTAAGCACTTATTAAATCTACTGCTCCAGTGAAGCAGAATCACTAATCCTGTTCTTTTGGACAAAGTGTGACATTTTACATTCTCTTCCAGCCAATGTCATGGAGACCCTGCGTGGTGACGGGAATGTGCTGATCGCCGTAGATACGGCAGGACGAGTGCTAGAGCTGGCTCAACTCCTGGATCAGATCTGGAGGACCAAAGACGCAGGATTGGGCGTCTACTCACTCGCCCTGCTCAACAACGTCAGCTACAACGTGGTGGAGTTCTCAAAGTCCCAGGTCTCACTGTTACAGTCAAATCCTACGTAGGGGTGTGCGATTTGTGTTGTCTACGGTAATATCAAAATTGTTGTTTTAAATGTGTGAGCTGACATTACAGACTAAATTTTTTCGCTTTGCAAAAACTAAAGAAACTCCTTGAGAATGCACACTTTAATTGCATGATGTAGCCTTTAAATATAGAGGGCCATTTTTCCCCAAATTCTCCAAAACTGTTCTCCAACCTTACGAATAAATTTTAATATTTTAAATCACCAATGAAATCTAACAACAACCGGCTCATAAATTGTGTTTCTAAACGCTCAAATCATGACAAAAAAACTTTGTATTATAAAACGTATTTTTCCGGCTTGATCAAGCTATTGTGCATGCACAGACCTAAATGCGTATCTCTTCGGAGGCGCGCGTCTGACTGTTTCTATAGAAACCGTGATTCTAACGGCCACTGAAGTGACGCGATGACTTTACCAGTCGGCGATTGGCTCTTATTTAGAAGGCGGGACTTATTCCGCCATATTGCGCGTTACACTTTCTCCCATTCAAAACAATACGAGTGACACGTCTTGTGTTATTCTATTGTCTTTGCTTTTGTTTATATCAAATGATATAGTTATGCAATATCACACAAGCAAGAGTGCTGTTTTTTCCAGAATATCAGCATGATTGCAAATTTCATATTTATTTTATAAAATAGTTAAATAAACAGTAAGCTAACATTTTGAGTTAATTCAATATTGTCTGTTTTTTTCACTGAAAATGACCTAATGAAACCTCTGCTGAGAACTTTTTTTTTGCATCCCTAAGCAACACATAGCGATGCTTCTTTACTGAATGAATTAGCGTCATAAACAAATCAGTTTAATAAATGATTAAACGAAGGAATGAATAAGTTTTTTTTGAATGAAATGCCTGTTTTTGCTTTATTTCATCAATGAAAATTGTTTTTTTGCGTCCCCAAGCAACACATAGTGGTGCTTCGTTACTGAATGAACCAGCATTTTTGAACAAATCAGTTTAATGAATGATTCAATGAATCCGTTGTTTGAATGAAATGCCGTTTTTTGCTATTTGTCAACGAAAAATTTCCAATGAAATCACAGCTGAACTGTTTTTTGTTTTTTTTTTACATCCCCAAGCAAAAAATAGCAGTACTTTGTTGCTGAATAAATCAGCGTTTTGAATGAATCAGTTTATTGAATGATTCAATGACTGAGTGAGTCAGCCATTTGAATCAATCATGTCTTATTAATCTAATTGAATTTGATTAAATGTAAGAATTTGGCATAAAAGATGTTATAAAACATTAGCTATTATTATTATTATAAAAAAATAGCCATTGTAAAGTTTAAGGGGGCAAATATTGCCTCGTGGTGGAAAAGTTAATTTCTGTTACTGCTATGATCTGATCACTGCACATAATATGAAATACATGAAAAGCTTAAAAACCAACCAAGGTACCAATTCAAAAGCACAAAACATTGTTTAATGATCATTATCAACAAAATCCCAGTCATCCCAATATCGCACACCCCTAATCCTACGTCATGGAAATTTCTCGCTGTGTCATATCTCAGATATAACGTTCCCATCACAGCACGTGTTCTCATGTTCTCTCACAGGTCGAGTGGATGAGCGATAAACTGATGCGATGCTTCGAGGACAAGCGGAACAACCCTTTCCAGTTCCGCCACCTCTCGCTCTGTCACAGTCTGGCCGATCTGTCCCGCGTGCCAAGTCCGAAGGTGGTTCTGTGCAGTCAGCCCGATCTGGAGTCAGGTTTCTCACGAGAGCTCTTCATACAGTGGTGTCAGGACGCCAAAAACTCAGTCATCCTCACCTACAGGACCACACCAGGAACACTGGCCCGCTACCTCATAGATAACCCAGGGGAGAAGAGGATGGACCTGGAGGTGAGGGCACTGGATTTATAGATCAGCATTAAGTCTGGTCCACTTTAACTTTTTCTGGCTAAGACCTGAATACTTATGGCGGGTTCAGACTACACAACATTTTTGTCTGTTTCGATAGTCACCGTGTCAGTTTATGCAATGTATGTGTCATTGTTTTGTTTGTGTGTAAATAGTTTGCTTATTATGCCTCTAAGGCAAATCTCTGAAAATCAGCAATTAGATCCCACACATTTTGGCAGATCTTGTGATTAATTATTCTTCTGCAGTGCTTTATAGATAATTTTTGTGTGCAATATCAGTGAAAATGCACTCTAACTATGGGACTTTGCAGCGTCGGATATGTTTGACTTGTTATTTTAAAGTTTTTTTTTAATTATTTATCTAAACCAGATAAGAAAACGTTGCCGACTGGAAGGGCGAGAACTAGAGGAATACTTGGAGAAAGAAAAAATGAAGAAAGAAGCTGCCAAAAAACTGGAGCAGGCGAAAGAGTGAGTGGTAATGTGTTTGTGAATAAAATGCTGTCAGAATGAAAAACTGCTTTGAATTGAAGTCTTTCTTACAGCATTTATCAAGTGTAGTGTGAGTAATGCTCTGCAAATATTCAAAGGAAAGATTCTCAGTGAAAAAAATCTATAGCTATAAATATTTTATGAATCATTCACGCTAGAGCTGCACGACTGGGTCAAAAAGTTATAGTGCTTTTTGAACTGTGATGTAAAACATTCAACATCTTCTGCTGCCGCTGCTTAAAAATGAATAAACCCGCTTTGAAACAGCAGCTCTCATGTTGATCGGGGTGTGCAAAAACCATGTTAGTGCCTTTTTTCTCCAAATTAATTCATATTCTATCCACAATGTCCACATTTATGCTCCTTAAAAGAACCAGTTTAGACCCACAACAAGTGAACTGAATGAAAAATAACCCAGATCTCTTTTACATTGTCCACAACCGTTCATTATTATTATTATTATTAATATGACTATTACAGTTTTCTGTTACTTGTAATACAAAGTTGATATGTCCTAATAATGTCCCGCATAGGTTTGGGTGTCATTTGAATTTTAGCGATTCAGATTCTTAATGATTCCTAGTTTCGATTCCAATAAGGTAAAAAATAAGTCTTTTTGCAAAACATTTCATTGCAGCTGAATACCATGAACAAAAATCTTTAATTTTAACAAACATACCACAGCAAAAACAACTAGCCTAACTAATATAAAATAAATAAGTAAATAAATTTCAAGCATTATGGTCCCACTTTATATTAAGTGGCCTTAACTACTATGTAATTACATTTAAATTAATCATTTGATACAATGCACTTATTGTGTACATACATGTATTTACATTGTTCTTATATTTTAAAAACACCTGCATGTAATTACATCTGTAATTAATTTCTGTATTTACATTTATAATTACACTGTTGACCCATCCCTTACACTTTAACCCACCCTTAAACCTACCCATACCACCAAAGCTTTCCCTAACCTTACCCGTATCCCACCTCAAAAGCAGCAAAAGTGTTTTGCAATTCAGTATGAACCCTATAAGTACATTGTACTTATTTTTTGATGTACGTACATAGTAGTTAAGGCCACTTAATATAAATTGGGACCAGCATTATTAATGACAAATAAACACTCAGTAATTAAATAAGAACAAATAAACAAATTAGCCATAGCACAAATAAATACAGCTGAACAAATATATGATTTGAAACAAACAGTGGTAGCTTTAGTATTCAGGTACAGAAACTGTAATCAAATGTAAAATAACAATGCACTTTATACATAAAATAAATATTACAAATACAGTTACAAACGTTATTCAGTCAAGATCAGCGAGTAAATTTTCTCTTTATCTTCTGTTGTTTAATTAGCGTTATTATATTAGTATATTAGGCTGCTGTCACTTTAAGAGGTGCACAGATCCAATATACTGTTACACGTTTTCTTTCTCAACTGTTTACCTTCACTTAAGACACAACCAGCTGTGTTTGAGGATATTTTGACATAATTTTGTGTGTATTTGTCCATTCAAGTGCAAGAAGACCGTATTTGCGCACTATATGAGAGGTAGCTTTCTGCGCGCTCGCTTTGGATGTGTGTGGCACAGAAAACAGTGTAAGTCTTCTTGCGCTTGAATGGTTTAAAATGCACACAAATCGACTACTGAATACAAAAAGGTCATTAAAAATGGTGAAAAACCTAAAATATACTGTTTACGTTATACATTCATATTGATTTTATCCTAACGATGCTGAGAAAATCACAGTTCATGAACATGTTATATGTCAACCACCCTTTTCTGTTGTCGTTTCTTCACTTTTATGGCTCATTGTAAGGTAATCTCAGCCATTTCACAAGTTCAATTATCTAATTCACAGCTTTATATATGAGGTTCAGTAACAGCTTTCTGTGTTCATGGCTAGGGTGGACTTGGACTCGAGTGATGAGAGCGATATGGAGGATGATCTGGAGCAGCCGGTGGCAGTGAAGACCAAACATCATGACCTGATGATGAAGGGCGAGGGCGGGAGGAAGGGCAGCTTCTTCAAACAGGCCAAGAAGTCCTACCCCATGTTCCCTACACACGAGGAGCGAATCAAATGGGATGAGTACGGAGAAATCATCAGGTGAACAAGACAAATTATAAAATGATAAAATGTGTAGCTTGAATGCAGTGTAAATTGCATGAAGTATAGTGATGGTATTAGATGGTAATACCATGGTATTTATGCAGTATTACATTGGTTTGTGCTAATATGTACTTTATATATTTTTTTTAATTATTTATTTAACCTTTATTTAACCAGGAAAGACTCTCTGAGATTAAAAATCTTTCACAGGAGTGACCTGGCCAAAATGAGCAGCAAAACAATTAGTTTCGACACAAATTTACACCATACACACAAAATTAAAAACAATTACATTTCATTGAATCATCTTCCATTTGCCGGATGACTACTTTAAATAAAATAAGTATTGATTTTTTTTCCCTTCAACATGCTTAAAGGTTTCATCTTACGTTTATTATGTCATATCAGGGTTATTATCGTTAACTAAAACTGAAACTATTAAAACATTTGTTGTTTGAAATAAAGCTAAAAATAAAATAAATACAAATATTAGTTAAAAAACTTAAACTAAAAAAATTAGAAAAAAATTAGAAATGTTGCCTTGGCAATAAACCGAAATAAGTTTAAGTTGAAGCAGTAAAATTATTAAATAACTACTATAACTAAAACTAAAACTGAATGGAAATAATTACTAAAACTGAATAAAAATAAATGTAACCTAAAATAGCAACGTTAAAAAAAAATAAAAATAAAAATGACAATAGCACATGACAAAATAACTAAAATTAACATAACTAAAAATATAAAAATTAAAGCCAATTCAAAATATTAATTAAACTAAAAGACAATCTAAAATAACACTGCCTTGAATGCAATGTAAAAAAAAATTTTTATTGTGCAATATTCATGTATCAGTTCTGTATTTTCTGAGGAATGACCCATGACCTCTGACCTCTAACCCTCAGGCCAGAGGAGTTTCTGGTTCCTGAGCTCCAGGCCACTGAAGAGGAGAAGAGCAAACTGGAGTCTGGACTGACTAACGGAGACGAGCCCATGGAGCAAGACCTGTCCGACGTCCCCACCAAATGCACCAGCACTACACAAACACTAGAGATCAGGTGAGGACTTCATCAGGACATCTTGTGCAATGACTGTTATTGCTTATTATGATAAATCAGAGAAAAGGTTAATAGGCCAAAGCTTAAATGCTTGAATTAATATTAGCAGATTAGTGGGTATGGCAGTGTTCAGGAATGATGTACTTTTTCTTTTTTTTTAAATGAAAAGGTTTAAAATTTAAAACAGAAGACATGGACCTAAATTTAATTTGTTTAAATGTTTTAAGAGGCTGAATTGTATTTGTTCAGAATGTGTCGTTCTAAGTTGTGGCCTGCAGAGGTCGCTCTCCCCCTTAGCATGTGAGATTGTCACAAATCAGTGTTTGGTAAAAATGTCACGCTTTTGCAGAGGTGTAAAATCATAGAAGTATCCTACAGTCAGTTAAAAACACCCAGGTTTTTCACAAACACTCATAGTGTCAGTGATTGCCATTACGCTGCTGTCAGCTTTAACAGAATAATTGCTACTTAATAACCCTCTATCCATCTCTAATGAATTGCTCTTCTGTGGCTTGTGTGTTTATTTGCTGCTGAACTGGTAGATAATGTGAGTTCAGACTCCATAAGTGATTTTAATCAGATGAGAAAATGTTTAAAACATTTGAGTTTTGAGGTTAATTTAATGGTAGTACATTTAAAATTATTAATGATTAGCATGTGTGGGTCTTCTTACTGTACGAGGACATGAACTTCATCTGTAGAGCTGCTCTGAGAGTCACTTTACCAGAATTTTACCATTTCATTTGAGAAAAAAATCATCATATCATATACACAGAAACTCAAAGGTCTTCATGACAACCCGTCAAAATAAGAGTTCAGTTTAACTTGAAGTTGACAGAAATTTAGCCTGCTACTATAGTACAGTAGAATGTAATACTTTAATTTTAAAGGCACATTATTTTTCTTCCATGTGTTAATTTTAACTTCGACACCACTGTTTACCAAAAAATAAAAGCAATTTTTAAATTCTAATTTGACTACATTTATAAAAGATTAAATTGTTCATGTTTTTGCCATTGTTTGATTACCACCATTTTTAACATTAAATTTATATTAAATCATGAATCCAGAAAAATTAAAACATTTCTAATACATTTTATCTATCTATATATATATATATATATATATATATATATATATATATATATATATATATATATATATATATAAATAAACATTTCATATGGCCATATTATTATAAACAAATTAATAAAATATTAAGTTTTATGAATTCAACTGATTAGACATGCTTTTGGATAATTAAAATGTAATCAAACCATTAAAACAAATGCATAATCACTGTTATAATTACGAGGGGTTTCTTGCAAATGTCAACTTAAAATATCTGCTAATATTTTTTATTTATTTTTATTTTTTTATTATTTATATTTTTAATATTTATTATTTTTCATGATAAATGTTTGTTTTGTGTTGGAAAAGGGTAAAACCATAGGCACCATGAAAATGTAACATAAATCCAAAAATCAGAGTCCGACCCATCAAGAGCTTTCCATGTTCCTGCCATTTTGTAAAGTCTCATTAAACAAGAAATATTTTATAAAAATTGTAAAAAGTTTTATTATTATTTTGTATATTGTGCATTATATACTGTAATATATATATATATATATATATATATATATATATATATATATGTATATATATATATATATATATGTATATATATATATATATATGTATATATGTATATCTGTATGTATATCTGTATGTATGTATATTTATTATGTATGTGTATGTGTGTGAATATGAATAATCTGTTACTGGTATTTTGTTAAAAACAAAAAACTAAAATTTAAATATGGTTTCATTGTATATTGCAACTTTGAGTATAAAAAAGTGAATTTATTTAATCGTTCTATAGCTTAATCTTACCGTAATTAGTCAAAGTAATCTTTGTATGTGGTGTGATAATACATTTTTAAAATATTGTATTGCTTATTCACACTTATGGTAGAATGACCCAGATATGCAGCATTCAGAGTCATTCATTCATCTGTTGTGTCTCAGAGCTCGAGTGTCGTACATCGATTACGAGGGCCGTTCTGACGGGGACTCCATTAAGAAGATCATAAACCAGATGAAACCCAGACAGCTAGTCATCGTTCACGGCCCGCCTGAGGCCAGTCAGGACCTGGCCGAGTCCTGCAAGGCCTTCAGCGGGAAAGACATCAAAGTTTACATGCCAAAACTGCAGGAGACGGTGGATGCCACCAGCGAGACCCACATTTACCAGGTAATACTTCTCTCTGGATGTTTTTAAGCTTAAATGTGTATTTTTTTTCTTTATATAAACTTTTGTAGTATTTTGTCCGTTTAAGGGGCTTTTTACGCAACACCATTTCAACTAAAAACAGAAATCTTTTTATGCTTTTTGGCCGTTCATTTAACATTGACATTACAAAGTGTCCAGTTTTCTGGAATATTTAGACTGATGAAGCTGTAAATGTCCCTGTAGGTCAGGCTGAAGGACTCTCTGGTCAGCTCGCTGCAGTTCTGTAAAGCCAAAGACACAGAGCTGGCCTGGATTGACGGTGTTCTGGACATGCGGGTGGAAAAAGTGGACACGGGTGTCATCGCTGAGATGGGAGAAGCAAAAGAGGACATGGAGGATGGAGAACCGGCCATGGACGTCACGCCGGACCTGTCGACTGAGCCCAGCGTCACGGCTAACCAGC
Organism: Chanodichthys erythropterus; assembly: GCF_024489055.1. Taxonomy (NCBI): domain Eukaryota; kingdom Metazoa; phylum Chordata; class Actinopteri; order Cypriniformes; family Xenocyprididae; genus Chanodichthys; species Chanodichthys erythropterus. The sequence goes on from NC_090224.1 coordinate 20,428,366, forward strand.
GGGCCATGAAGACTCTGTTTGGAGAGGATGACAGGGAGATCTCAGAGGAGAGTGATGTCATACCCACGCTGGAGCCGCTGCCTGCTCATGAGGTGAGTGAGAGATTAAATAAAACATGTTTAACATAGAAATGATGTGATTTACAGTTTGTTTTTGTAGAGAGTCTGCTGCAGGGCAGCGAGAGAGAACAGGGAAATAAATGAGGTGGAACTAGAACTGAATGATTTGGGGGGGAATTGTTTTGGGGAAGCTGATAAAAATCGTGGTTGTGATTTAAAATTGAATTTAAGAAAATTCCAGGTTTGCTGTGCATTTTTGTAGGGCTGTGCAATTTGACCAAATATTTCTCATTTATATATTATCAATAAACTAATGATAATAATTGTTATTATCACTAAACAAAAATATAAAAAATCTAAAAAAAAAAAAAAAAAATATATATATATATATATATATATATATATATATATATATATATATATATATATATATATATATATATATATATATATATATATATATTATATTATATTATATTATATTATATTATATTATATTATATTATATATTTATATTATTATATTACTATTGTAGTATTTCACTGTAATATTTCACTGCAGTTTAAAATAGAAAATTGTGCTTGTTTGTAGGAATGTACAATTTGACCAAATTTTTATTTATTTATATATTAATATGACTATAAAATGATAATAATAAATAAAAATTAATAAATAAAAAGAAAAAAAAGAAATATTACTATTGTAGTATTTCACTATAAAAGATCCTAATTAAAATTATGATTGCAATTTAAAATGGAATTTAAATATTTTTGGCAAATATTTTGTGATTTATATATCAATAAGACTATAAAATTATAATAATAATTATTATTACTAAACAATGTAAAAATTACTAAATAAAAGAAAAAATAAATATTACTATTGTAGTATTTCACTGTAAAAAAAAAAAAATTCTGATTAAAATTGTGATTTCAATTTAAAATTGAATTTAAATATTTTTGGCAAATAATGATAATAGTAGTAGTAATAATACTTATTATTTTTTACCAAACAAAAATATAAAAATTACTAAATAAAAACAAAATAAGCAATATTGCTATTGTAATATTTCACTATAAAATTTAAGAAAAGTATGATATTTTATTTTACATTACAGCTGTACAGTTACAATACTTATATTTATGGCTGTCTTAACTTCATTTTCAAATGCTAAACCATCAAACTTTTATTTTGATGGAAAAACTCTTTTGTTGATAAGCACTTCTCATTACAATACGAGAAGATTATTTATGCATTTTATGTTTCCAAAAATGCACTTTAAAGCATTTGAAGCAGCATTTACTGTGAACCTGGTGGATAATGAGCGGCTCACGTGTAAGAACACAGTGCTGCGCTTCGCTCTGAAACACGGCGCATACATCTATTCAGTTAAATTGCAGATTTGATAATGTCATATCACAATGTCAGTTTTATTTTGAGTAGTGTTGCAGCCCTATGTGGAACAAAGAGACAGAGTTACAATATAAATGTGATAAACTGAACTCATGAAGAAGGTAAAATAAAGCCGTATACGATACAGTTCATCAGACATCAGAGGAAAGACATTAAAATAGATCTGCTGACTGAAGAAGCAAGACGAAACCTCTCATCAAACACTCCAGAGGCTCTGAGATTAACTGATAAGGTATTATATTACATGGCTCTCTTAAAATGCTTGATTCTGATTGGTCAGGTGTGACATTCCGAGGGCAGATATTGCCCAATAATGATCGTCGTCAATATCAAAGCTGAATAATGATGCTCATCCGGGTTTGTAAGGCCAGTGCATCTTTCATGTCTTGTTTGAAGACATGAAAGGCTCAAAGCTGCTTGCTAGTAACTGTTTTTTTTGCAGAAGCTTTGTGTTTAATTAGCTAATAAAATATTTCAACTCAAATCAATATTTTCTGCCTAATAATTTACTTATGTGGCAAGTAGCCGTGTAATAAGCGGGATAATGTACATCCAGCCCTGGTTTATTCCCTGTCAGGGTTTATTTTGCGATTATCCCTTGCTTTACATTATCCCTCGCTTATTGAGTAGTAACATGTGAAATAACACGTGTCGTTCACAGGTCCCAGGTCATCAGTCTGTGTTCATCAACGAACCTCGACTATCGGACTTCAAGCAGGTTCTGCTGCGTGAAGGGATCCAGGCGGAGTTTGTGGGCGGGGTTCTGGTGTGTAATAATCTGGTCGCTGTCAGGAGGGTGAGTGGAATCAGATTACACCTCATGATATGCAAATCATCAAAGCATTTGATTAGTGGACCGCACATTGAGGCGTACAGTCAGGGTGTGTTCTTTTGTTTCATCCGGGGCTTAATTTGTGTTGCAAAAAGCCAAATCTGGATCTGGCAACATTGGGATGCTGCCTTTTGAAATGCATTTATGCAATGAATTATAAAAAAAAACAAAAAAAAAAACACTTTTTTTCAATTATAATTTTAATAATAAAAATGGTAAGCACATTTTTTAAGCACATGTGCATCTTGTTGCATCCTGTTATGCTACATATATGCACACAAACTAAATCTGTTCACTCTAAGCTGTCAACGCAAGAATTACGCAAGAATTATGCAAGAATTACCTGTCTGGTAATCATGGAGCATAAAGTTGGTGATATAAGCAGTCTATATATATTTACAATAAATTTATATATATATATATATATATATATATATATATATATATATACAATATATATATATATATATATATATATATATATATATATTTATATATTTATTTTATTTGTTAATTTATTTGTTTCTTTTTTATTTTTATGTATTTATTTGTTCTAATTTATGTTTTTATAGGTTTTCATTTATTTTATTTTAATTTATTTCTTTGTAATTTTTATTAAAATATATTTATTTTTATTTATTTAGATTGTGTGTTTATTTGTTTTTGTTTGTTTTTATTTTGTTTTGTTTTTATTCATTTTATTTGTAATTTTGTTTATAGTTTTTAATAAAATAAATATATATATTTTTTTTTGTTTGTTTACTTATTTTTATTTATTTTAAATTTTAATTTATTTGTTTGTCATTTGTTTTATTCATTTATTTAGTTTGTGTGTTTTTATTTTGTTATAGGTTTTTATTGATTTTATTTTAATTCGTTTTTTTAATTTTTTATAAAATAAATATAAATGTATATAATTATTTATTTAGTTTGATTGTGTTTTTTTATTTTGTTTATTTCATTTTATTTTTAATTTTTTTGTCATTTTTAATAAAATAAATATACTGGTTTATTCATTAATTTAGTTGGATTGTGTGTTTGTTTTTTGAACTGTCATGTACATAGAAATAAAACCCATTTTCCATACAAAAATCATAATTTAAAAAAATACATTTAACAAAATAATTCTAAAGCAGAAATGAAGAGTCTTTATTAACCTGTGTACTGTGATCTCTTATGTTTAGTGACCGTAATGGTCTTTCTCTATAACATGGCAGTGTTTTGCACAACTGTTGAAACATTTCTACCAGTATATAATTTAAACTTAAATATTGCCCACCTCTACTACAGAGTATATTATCAGAAAACCATCTCAATGTGTCCAGCTTCTTTTTGTACTGTCTGTTTTTGTATTCAAGAACACAACATGCTCACCTGAACACCTCACTGTGTGCTGTACAACACTGACCTCATTGACCTCTCTCTTTCTTTCTCAGACGGAAGCGGGCCGCATTTGTCTGGAAGGCTGCCATTGTGATGACTACTACAGGATTCGTGAGCTGTTGTATCAGCAGTACGCTGTAGTTTAGCTCTTCAGTGCTGAACGGGTCTCATTCAGCGCCAGCCGTACCCTTAATTTCCTTTTGTAGGTTTTGAGTTGTGTATTTTTTATTATTGTTTCCCTGCACGTTTAAAAGGCAGGCGTTCTCTCTCGAAGTGACCCCAAATGAGAGCGTCTGTCAGGACTGTAGAAGAATCGTTGCTACTGTGCTTTTGTTCAGAGCTGCTGGATGCAAAGAAACATTTAAGGCTTTTTTTACCCCTTATTTTGTTCACAGATAAAGTTTTCGTAATGAAATGTTGTCAGTGTGGGTTTGTGCTTTTATCATTTGTGCAACACGCTACACAAAAAGGACACTGATATACTTTCCATCCTCATATTAACTGTATTGTTGTCCTTCAGCTCATGACTAATCCACATCATTGCCTCTTTCCTTGACCTGAATAACTGATCCAGGGTCAAAGCTCCCTGCGATGTTCATAAATATTTCCAGCATGGCTGATTCTGAGTCAGCTTTTTGAACGCACAAATCTGCCAGCACAGCAAACATTATGGCCCAGATATATATTACACAGTTGAAACCAGTTTATTTTCATCTCTATACAAAATATTAAACATTAATATGGGGTTATTAACTTCTTTTGACCAATTTTCAGTCGTTCTACTAGATATTTGAATAAGACATTTCTAAGGCTCTCACTGGATGGAACGATACAGATGTTAATGACATTAAGCGTTCAATTCAAGCGTTAATTAAGTTTAGTTAGTATCAAGTTAGTTTTAGTAATTTTGCTGTTATTTTTAAGTTTTTATTAAAATATGTCTATGGCTCAAAGACATTTAGATGTGTGCATCAATAGAAATTTACAAAAGTGGTTTAATATATATAGAAAGCACATTAAATGCAAGTAAAACGTCTACTTTTAAGGTTTCAAAAAGCTTTGGGAGTATAATATGTCAAAATGAGGGTGAAATTATGTTCCCTTCTCATTCAGTGTAACACTTTATGTAAAAATGGAAACGACATTAAAATATATAAAAGAATAAGTGAGCATACTAAATTTTATTCCATTTTAAATTAGTTAATTCTTGTTGACAAATGGGCATAACCTAGGATAGTGGCAAAGATTAAAAATGCAAGTAATTAGTCTTTAATATGGCATGAATAGATTTTTCTGTTGTAAATATCGCTGACAAGACATAGTGTAATGACTAAAATGTCATTACACTAAATGACATTTTAGTAGGTGTCTTCTGTAAAACATGGTAAAAATGTATTTTTAAGTTTTGCACAGAAAAAATGAATTAAAAAGGACCCATTCTGATGTATTGAAAAACAATTTAAAGCTGTATTAAACTTTTTCATCTTCGACCCCTATATCGTTTTCATCAACACTTTCCCCGTCAGCATTTTTTATTTTTTTTTGCCAGTGTTTTTGATCATTTTCACACAAATTTCATGGCCCCCAGAATATTTAGTTTTATGTATATATATCTGAACATGCAATATATCAAAAGAAAGAACAGAGCCTCTGCTTTTAAACAACAACAAAGGCTTTTGTTAGGCTATTCTGGCTTCATGCATTATTTTTATCAACACTTGAATGTGGGTACGTTTCATAAAAAAGCAACATTGTGAACAAAAAGCTGAGAAAAGACTACAACATGCATAAGCAATGCTTTTATCACTTGTTTCTGCTGCTGCTTCGCCTATGTTTTGATCAAATTCTGAACTCTTTCAGATATGTAATAGCACCTCCTTACCGCATAACAGATGAAAAGGAGAAATGTTGCCTTTGCAACTAGCTAAATAAAATCAGTTTACTTTTTAATATTTTCATTTCAAGCAACAAAAATGTTTTTATGGGCTTAGTTTTAGTTAATATAGCAACCTATAATAAAAACAAAAAAATCCACAATATATCCTTAATTTGTATTTATTTATTTATTTATTGATGCTGTCCAAGTCAGTATATAAGATTATACTTTTATTTCTGTTTGGTCTGCACTTAGTTTTGTTTTTCTTATTGCCCTTCACAAAGTGCAGAATCCTCTAAAACCAAGATCATTCAAATCTGTATTTAGTGGATTTTCTCTTGCTTGAATCATAAAAAAACAGCCTTAGGTTATTATTTCCTCTTCCACCAAGTTCCAACTTGTTACAGTTGGCCAGGCATCTGTTGAACCTTCATCTGTCAGACTCCCAGATGGTGTCGTGTGACCCATCAGGCCTGAGAAGATGCTTCCACTGACCCGCGGTCCATCCTAGTGATCTCTGTCCATGAAGGTATGAAAATGAAGCTCCTTACGGACTCTTCTTGTGCTGAAATCTGAAGGTGATTTGGAACATGGCAATGAATGTTGAAAACAAGAATGATAATTATCAGTTTCAGCTGTGAATAACCTGCTACACTGCAAAAAATGCTGTTCTTACTTAGAATTTTTGTCTTGTTTTCAGTCCAAATATCTAAAAATTCTTAGACCAAGAAGGAACATTGTTTCACAGATTCAAGAGCTTCTGCCCATCTTTACTTTTGAGAGACTCTCCCACTCTAAGACATCCCATTTATAGCTAATCATGTTACAGATCTGATTTCAATTATCTTAATTAGTTGATAGATGTTCTCCCAGCTAAATCCTTTCAAAATGTCTTGCTTTTTCAACATTTTGTTGCCCCTGTGCCAACTTTTTTGAGACCTGTAGCAGGCATCAAATTTAGTGGATAGCTCATTTAGTGGATAAAAGTGTAACATTTCTCCCTTTAAACATATGTTATCTATGTTCTATTGTGAATAAAATATTGGCTAATGTGATTTGAAAGTCTTTTAGTTTTCATTTTATTCAAATTTAAAAAACGTCCCAACATTTCTGGATTTCGGGTTGTATATACAGGCCATAGGCCTATATATATATAGAGTCAGACTGGGTGACGGAAAAATCTACCTCTGCACCTCCTTTTGTTGCATATTGATTTTGTACTTTAAAGATACTTAAATATATAGACTTTGTGTGTGTATCCCAGAACATTGTCTGTCCTCGTGTTTTATGTGAGTAAATAATCCTTTCTGTTAAAGAGATGAGGAGATTTTAAAAAGGCGAGTGAGATTCCTCGGTAAAGTACAGCATGATTCCAGTTCCACCTCTCTGCTTTTCATTTTGATAAGTGACAGAGACCGGCAGAAATGTCCATCAGCTAATCCTCTTAGCGTCCATAATGCTGACTCTGCTTTAATGGACCTGACAGCTGAGCTGTTGGCCAGAAATGGACCGTTGTGTTCCCGGAGCGCAGAGTTCACCGGCTCATCCACAGCAGTGACACTCTTGTCTGTTAGTGACCGCAGATGGCGACATAAGCTCTGTTCCTTCCTAAACCTAAACAGCACTTTAAGGCATAAACTTCCAATGCAAAAGCTGTTTAGAAAGCTTTTAACCAAATTCTGAGACAGTTTTGCATGTATCCTCCACTGGAAAGACAATCCCAAAATGCACTATTTATTTATTTTTATTATTATTTTTATTATTACAAGGACAATGCACATTAATAAACATTTCTGTCAAAATACCAGAGTTAGCCAGAAGGCTATTTTTTCACCTGTATCATGTTGATAGCTTAGCAGCATGCTAATGACAAACGCGGTGGGATTGAGTTGAAATTAAACCACCTGACTGAATTCTGTTTCGTGCTATTTTTTTGTTTGTTTGTTTTGTTCTATTGTATTTAAAGGGTTAGTTCACCCAAAATTGAAAATTCTGTCATTAATTACTCACCCTCATGTTGTTCCACACCCGTAAGACCTTCGTTCATCTTCGGAACACAAATTAAGATATTTTTGATGAAATCCAAGAGATATATGACTTGTCCATAGACAGCAATATAATCAACACTTTCAAGGTCCAGAAAGGTAGTAAAGACATTGCTAAAATAGTCGACTTGACTGCAGTGGTTCAAGCTTAATTTTATGAAGCGAGAATATACTTTTTGTGTGCAAAAACAAAACAAAAAAATAACGACTTTACATCTAGCGCTTCCAGGTTCTACATCAGAACGGCGACTCATTTTTCAAAGCTTCAAATCAATTGAACCAATTGTTTCACAAAATGATTTACAGTGCAAATGCAACAAAAACTCATGCATAAAAATAGTTTTTACAAATGCAAATTTTTTATTGAAAGTATAATCTATCAGATGCAATTAACTAATCATCTAATACCATTAAATAATAAATATAAGTGTCTGTATATGTATTCTTTTATCAATTTTCAGGGCTTGTTTTGTTTATTCTATGGATGCTAAACAGAGGTCAGATAAATAGTCAGCTAAACAGAGACTATTAACTACTATTATTCCTTTAAATTATATAAATTCCTCATTAAGACTTCTACAAATGTGTAAAACTCATCAGAGATCAGGTAATAGACACTTTTAGACACTTAATACTCAGGTAATAGATGGACACTTGTTCAATGATTCGCCTCTAGGGGGCGATCTCAGTGAATTCGCATTATTCATGGGTTCACAGATATCGCCCCAGTGTTGAACCACTGAAATTTCGAAAAGTTTCGAAACTGTTATGATGTAATTATTCCTTGTTTAATGAAATCACATGACAGGGCAGGGAGCGCAAGATTTAAAGGGGCCGCAGCCTGAATCGGTGCATAGTTAATGATGCACCAAAATAGGCAATTAAAAAAATTAATCTACGGGGTATTTTGAGCTGAAACTTTCAGGGGACACCTTAGACTTATATTAAATCTTGTGAAAGAACGTTCTAGGGCACTTTTAAAAAACGGCCATCACTACTTCAGTCTTGTCGACAGATTTAACAATGTCTTTAGTACGTTTCTGGACCTTGAAAGTGTTGATTATATTGCACGAGTCATATACCTCTCGGATTTGATCAAAAATATCTTAATTTGTGTTCTGAAGATGAACGAAGGTCTTACAGGTGTGGAACGACATGAGGGTGAGTAATAAATTACAGAATTTACATTTTTGGGTGATCTAACCCTTTAATTCAATAATAGTAAACTATAAAGCAAATACAGATGATTGTTTTACAGTTTAGAGAATGTCAGATAAAGAGCAAAAAATAATACTAATACAAGTTTTTGGCACTACATTAAACATCATCACACCAAATAGTAAAACCAATGACTATATAAATAATTTCTATAATTTATACAGATCAGTGAGTAAACTATTTTTTACTATTTGCATGTGTTTTCTTCAGTTGGCTCTCTCGGCCACCATACAAATTCACTTTTCCATACTTGCAAACGATTCTAACTCAAACTATCCAATTTAAATAAAGATTAAAAGAGTTGTTGGGAGCCTGGTGGTGGTGACTTTCATTCTTTTTACTTTTGACGATTGTATTTAGGTTCCAAAATTCATCAAAATTGTGTTAATTTGATTCAAGATTATCTTGATTAACAAAATATGTCAGAATCATACACTTTTGTTGGTCGCAAAGCTTATTTTCTGCAATAATCCAAAAGCCAATCCTATTTATTTTGAGGGAACCAGGCTGATGCAGGATGACATGGCCAAATATTATTGTTTTTGCACAATTTGACATGTTTCATTGAGTTATCACAAATAAACTCCAAGCACAGCTGCTTACAAAATCTTAAAAGATGTTTTTAATACCATTTGAATAAAAGGGCAAAGATGTCAGTTTTCCTAGACCAGACCAGACCATTTTTGGCCACTATCCGTTGTTATTTTACATTGACAAACACATAATCAGTGAGATTTACTGGCAAAATTAATGATAATCTACTACTAGAGATGGTTGTGAGGAGCTTATTTACACACAACAGTCATTGTAATAAATAATCTGTTCTCTTTTGATTGGCAACCAACCGCTTTTACTTGATAGAATCTAGTAGTTTATAACCAAAATGCACAGTCTTTTCCCCTATCTCTCAGCAGGTGGGTGAGATTGCTATCTCACCCACCGATAATCGAAACTGTAGTTTTGAGCAAGCAGATGACATCACTGTGTGTGGGATCTTTTAATGGTGGACCAGCACAAAGCTCAATCGATTTTCCCACAATCCTCACTAAAATGATGCAGTATACTGTAGAGATATGAAGTTTCCATCTCATTGCTATGCAGTTTCTAAGGTGTTCTGAGTGCATGCTTGCCTTTGCAAACAATTTTAACATTTGGATGGTTTGTGGTTGGTCGGTGAGATTAAAGATAATAATGTGTGAATGTGGGCAGTGTTAGCGGCTGGTAATGACGCTAATCAAACTTGCTGTGTGATTTCAACTCCAGTCAGCAGAATAAAATCTGATAATGTTTTTTTCCCTCTCATTTAGCAGGTAGTTTGTTGTTGTTTTTTAAAGTAACTTACAGATTATGAAAAAAAATTATCTTACATGAGCAATGATATTTGCTCTGCGGCAATAACAAATTTGCATTGTTGTTACCCTTTTTTTTGACATGCAATGGAGTAGCATGTAAATGTATGTGAACATGATCATTCTGTTCATGTTGTATGTACAGTTAGTCGTGCATATGATACTAAACTCTGTTAAATATGGGCTGCACCACTGATAATATTCACCATGTTCTTGAACTGCAGATGATCGACTGAACACTTGTTCCCAAGGTGATGGAGTTTGAAATATGCAGGATAGTACAGAAATAGCTGTCTGTTTCTGCAGGAAGAAGAATGAATTATGCCCTGCTCTATCAGTATTATACAACATGGGAGCAGAGTGTATTATGGGTAAGGTGACACTGTCATTTTTCTGCAAGAGAGAGAGATGTGGCAGTGTAGATATTAGATAATATTCTATATAAAAATGAGAGGAGCAACAATATAAAGCGCAAGAGAATGAAAACGGCTCCCATGAATCTTGAATCTTGTTAAAACTGTATAGTTCAGTGAATATTTGAACATGCACCATCTTTGATGTACTTTAGAATATATATATATATATATATATATATATATATATATATATATATATATATATATATATATATATATATATATATATATATATACATATATAGTGGCATGAAAAAGTATGTGAACCCCTTGCAGAATCTGTGAAAATGAGAATTTTTTAATAAAATAATTGAATAATTAAATTATTTTTTGTTTAATACTGTCCTGAGTAAGATATTTTACATAAAAGATGTTTACATTTAGTTCACAAGACAAAACAATAGCTGAATTTATTAAAATAACCCCATTCATAAGTATGTGAAGCATTGATTCTCAATACTGTGTGTGGTTATCTGATGATCCACGACTGTTTTTGTGTTTTGTGATGGTTGTTCATGAGTCTCTTGTTTGTCCTGAGCAGTTAAACTGAGCTCTGTTCTTCAGAAAAATCCTCCAGATCCTGCAGATTCATCAGTTTTCAAGCATTTTGCATATTTATATAATCTTGGTACTAAATGACTATGCATTCACATAACATTTGCATTGATTGTACTCCAAGGTATGTCAAAGAATACCATGAGTACGACTTTGAAATTGTTTTCAAGGTCAATTTGTTCAGAGTTCTTCTGAACTAAACTGCAGTAGAGACACAAGCAAGCCATTTGTTTGCATCTTTATCGTGACGAGACCGTCACTGCAGATTAAATGGACTCTTTCTGTGAGTAATAACCTTTGTGTCTGTGTTTGAGAAAAGGTTACCTTCTTCAGCTTCTGCATTTATTCTACACACAACTGATTCTAAACGGCAACTAATCCCTAGGCATCATCCTAACCAAAATAGAATAATCTAAAAAAGTTTGGTTGAAAATAGGCAAACCCGGCAGTTGGGTTAAATGTTTGCCCAACATGCTTTGCAGTTTTATTTACTCAACTATTGTTTAAAAATGATTATATGGCTTGCTTAAAATGAACCCAAAATAGGTTGAAAATTAAAAATCAGACACATAATCACTAGAGGCAACAATAATAATCAAAAGGTGAACCTTTATTAATATGGAGTTTAATAAGTGTCTATTGTTTAATTATTATTAAACATATTAATACATGTTAATTTCTTAAAGGTTCAGCTAAAAACATGTATTGATATGACAATTGAATACAACATATTTGAATCATTAAAGCCACGATTTTAATATTAATACATGGGAATTCATATTCATTCACACTTTACGTTAGATGATTTACGTTTTTTAAACTGCTAATATGTAAGTATTTGTACGCTTTAGTGCTATAAATATGTCAATGTTGTACGTTTTAGTGTGTATGAAAACGTTAGTAAATGTACGTGTGGTAGAACCACACTTAGCGTAAAAATACACACGTATTCTCATGAGATCACGTTGAACACACACAGTTTCTGCCAATCTCATGTTAATCTTGAGTACTTATAGAGTAGTAGTGCATCCTTCATATCTCTGAAAAGTCTTTAGTTTTATCATATTTATAAAAGACAGATATGCTGTACTGACTCTTTCCGAAAACAGCCAAGCTCCTGGAGGCGTGCCTGCCGTGGGCAGAGCTAAAGAGTCACGAGCGCGCGCAGCTTTTGTGCAGAGATCGTCTGCAAGCTGCGACATCATTATACCTAAAAAGGGAACAAAAAAGTTGTGCGCCGATTGCCAACAAAACACAGACATTTGATACAGTTTTACTCGCCGCCTGCGATCTGCAAATCCAGTGTCGAACTGGGACTTGTTTACAAAACATTTGTCACTGAAATTCTGAATACATGCACAACTCCGTTGCTACCCTGGAAAAACAAACTTCAGCCTCTGTTCCCCTAAAGCTGGGTTCTTTGGGAAGCTGAAAAAGGAAAACTTTCCCTCACAACCAAAAACACACTCATTTGATGAAAAATCTCTCGGCTTCCGTATTCCAAATGAAGCACGTTGAAGGGCGTGCTCTTGCTCTCGCTCTGGGTGATGTGTGTGTGCACGCTTATTAGGGAGAAGTGCCTATACAAGGAATTCCACCCTTTATTAAGTGATAAAGGGCCATACTCAAAAAAAAAAAAAAAAAAAAAAAAACTCTCAGAAACTGGAAGTGGTGGATTTGTCACAGAAATAATCTTAAATCCAGCTCGTGTTTTGAAACTTTGTCCATGTTTAGCATGAGAATGCAACTATTGAGTACAACCATCAGAATGCATGAAATAGCATTACACCCCCCCTTTAAACTGTTAACTGTCACCCCCACTTTTTTTTTAGACAAGAAAATGCACTATCCAAACTTAAATGGATGTAATTCAAGAATACTTTGGAGTATAGACATAAGGCTGGTCTTGTTTTAAAGATGAAATTTGGCAGATTATTGTAGAAGTTAAATAACTTATGTAAGTGAAACAGAAAAAAAGTTAAAGAATTTTAAGTTCATGAAAATGTAAAAATATAATATTTTATATAAAATATATATTTTACAAAACAAGTTTTACTCTAAAACTGCAAGGAAATCAAAGCCAAAAAACTGAACAAGTTTTGTTCCAAATTTCAGGTTGATATCTCAAAAAATGAGCTTTCAGTAAGATTTTGTTTGGGCGCAGTACCACACTTTTTCACTAGATGACAACCAAGCTCCATTGGTGACTATATAAAGGCGCCTCCATTTCTATATATGGTTTTAGTGATCTGAACCATATATTTCCATCATTTTCATACAATTTATGAAGTAGACATCCAATATAGATGTAGTATGGGAAGTTTGGCAGAAAATTGATATGAATTCAGCCTCTAATAAACATAAAAATAACATGAATGTGGGTTATAGATCGCCGCCACAATCATAAATGTATTTTTTTTTTTTCTATTAAAAAAAATTTCAGACCTTTTTTTCTAAAAAAATTGAATGGATGTTATCTTTTAAACTCTTGGCATGAAAACAAACATGTTTCAACCAATCTTTAATGATTTTTCATGTTCATCGCTATTTCAAAATAAAGGTCTGAACATGCCTTATGAGTATGAAAATATGCTTGTTGCAAATTGATAAATTACTGCTCCTCTGTAATTTATTTAGAAAATCACCAAATATGTAAACTACAGATTCTAAGCTTTCAAATGATACAGAGTTTGTCAAGATTAGTTTAGGTTTAGTATAGAATATTACTGTTTTAGATATGTAATGGCTGTGGGCCCACCGGTGGGCCCGTGACAGTTAACAGGTTAAACATATTAATAAATGTTAATTTCCAACATACTTTGGGTTCATTTTAAGCAAACAATGCAGTAATTTTTAAACAATAGTTGAGTTAAATAAAACTACCCAGCACATTGGGCAAACATTTAACCCAACCGCTGGGTTAAAACAACCCAATCACTGTCCATTTTAAACCCAACTTGGGTTGTTTTTAACCCAGCATTTGTTGTAAGTGGTTGAACTGAAATGCTTGACAAAATATCACCCACAAATGTTGAGTAAAACTATTTTGAATTTGAAACTTTTGATGTTTAATGAAATATGAGTTTATTTATACGTATAAACGGACTACTTTTATGATACTATAAAGTGATCATGAAATCAAAATTCTCATTTTTTTTATGGAATTGCAGTATTTATTATGAATAATTGAATAGTGCACATCATTATCTTTTCTAAATGTGACTCATAATCTTTAATCAAAATATCTTCCCCTTCCTCTTGCAGCGACATCTCTTCTCTTCTCTGATGACGAGGGCGGGGCAACCTGTCACTCACATGAGATCCACCAATAGCAAACCACAACTATCCAATCAGTTCCCCATGGACAAAATCAAGCCCCGCCCTACATTTGTTCTTGTTTGTGAAGCTGTTTCACTCGGATACACGCCACAATAGGGAAGAAAATAAGTCACATCTTTTGTTTCATGATGACTTTGATGTTTTTTCTTTTTTTCTTCTTTTTTGTTGTCATTTTGAAGCTTGACAGACCCTTTATGGAAAACAGAGGCTTGGATGTTCTTCAAAAAAAATTGATGAAAATCATAGAAAATGACATGAGGGTGAATAAATGATGAGGTCCCATTTGTTAACTTTAGTCAACGTATTAACTAGCATCAACTAACAATGAGCAATCCATTTGTTTCAGTATTAATCTGTTAATTTTAGTTCATGTCAAGTTAGGTCCATTAAATAATTTTAACAGATACAAATCTTGATTTTAATAATGTATTAGTAAATGTTGAAATTAAAATAAGCTAATATTAATAAATCCTTCAGAAGTATTTTTCATTGTTTATTATGTAAGATTATTGTAAAATGTTACAGGTGCTTTTCATTCAAATATATAGGCAGCTCACTATATTCCAGAAATACAGATTTCGAGTTTCTGCATTGCATAAAAAGTCTAATTTTCCTCAGCTGAATGTGACGGTGAGCAGATGCGAGGAGAGGGCAGCGCTAAAGGTCAGTGTTTACCGGCCTGCAGGTTTGTAATCATTAGCATTGGAGGAGAGATGTTTAGCGTGTAATGAATCTGGCACAGGCCCCGTCTTCCTCTGTTTATTCTGTGAACGTGTGCGTGTGTCGTCCAAACGAAACCCCACCACACCGCTCATGATTATGATGAATATTTGATCTTCCTGCTAGTGATGCAACAGCTTGTGGAAGCATTACATTTGGAGTATACCAGTGGGACAGGAAGCCCTGTGTGTGTTTGCGCTGTCTGCCACATCAAAAACACACGCACGCTCACTTCCTGTGGCGCAGCTGAGAAATATGAGCTACCTCCCAAGCAACAAATGCTGAATCACCAAAGTTAAACATCCATGTGCTTGAAGATTTGAAGCTTAAAGGGTTAGTTCACCCAAAAATGAAACTTCTGTCATTTATTACTTACCCTTACCCCAAAAAATACAAAATAACGACTGCTTCATGA
Organism: Chanodichthys erythropterus; assembly: GCF_024489055.1. Classification (NCBI taxonomy): domain Eukaryota; kingdom Metazoa; phylum Chordata; class Actinopteri; order Cypriniformes; family Xenocyprididae; genus Chanodichthys; species Chanodichthys erythropterus. Next base: position 20,443,986 of record NC_090224.1, read on the forward strand.
AGATTCGGAGCATAAATTAATCAGTGTGTCGAATCATGATTCAGATCGCGTGTCAAACTGCCAACGGCTGAAATCACGTGACTTTGGCGCTCTGAACAGCAGATTCGACACACTGATTCATAACGCTCCGAATCTTCCTGAAGCAGTGTTTTGAAATCGGCCATCACTAAATAAGTCGTTATTTTGTTTTTTTGCCTCACCAAAAATATTATCGTCGCTTTATAATATTAATATGGAACCACTGTACTCACATGAACTGATTTAAATATGTTTTTAGTACATTAATGGATCTTGAGAGAGGAAATGTCATTGCTCCCTATCTTAATTTGTGTTCTGAAGATTAACGAAGGTCTTACGGGTGTGAAAAGGGTGAGTAATAAATTACATTATTTTAATTTTTGGGTGAACTAACCCTTTAACCCTACACTCTAAAATATGCTGGGTTAAAAATGACCCAAGTTGGGTTAAATATGGACAAACCCAGTGATTGGGTTGTTTTGACCCAGTGGTTGGGTTAAATGTTTTCCCAAGCTGCTGGATGGATTTATTTAACTCAACTGTATCATATTTTAATATGCACATTTCTAAGGCCTCTAAATGATCAACATGATCAAAACTTTGCTGAAAAACCTGTTGCACACAATCTACTACAGTCCTTCCGTCATCTTTGATAGATTATAGTTTTTTTTATCAAGTAAAAGGCCTTTTTATTATGAATGTAAAATGTCCAGCTCATGCTTCACGTATCTTTTGCTGTGAAATCTACAGATTTTTATAAAGTAAACATAAGAAAACTTATATTTGAGTGTCAAAGATGAACACTTACTGAAGCAACTTAAGTGAACTTGATTATCCATAAATATGGTAAAATATGAGTATCAAATATGATACATTAGGCTTTTGAGGAAGGTCTTTATTTGTTTGTTTCTCAATCATCATTATATTGTATTGCAGTATATGTTTTAGTACTTAGATCATAAAACTAAACATTTAAATATCATCTTACTAAGAAATATTATTGGCAGATATAGAGCAACGACTGATATACTGTCATAAAGATCTTTAGAATTTCATCTAAATGTTGAAATGAAAATATAAATAACATCAGCTGCACCAAATTACTTAGTTTGGTCCTCTGAATAAAACTTTTCCTCCATATTCTCACTATATCATACTATATGAGCTATATTGCATATAAATATGCAAACTTTTTTTCAATATTTTGTCCAAATGTTCAATAAACTCCTTCATGCTTCTTCATGCATGTAAAAAATGCAACTTTTTATTTCTCATTATCCAGAAGAGCTGGACTCTGAGATGATGAGATGACTCTCTGTGACTGCAGGTTTGATCTGCTGCTGGACGCTCATGGCACGAGATCAGAGAAGAGTTCTTGTGCCAGCGCTGTGGACGTCTCATGATATCTCTGAGAGGCGACCAGACACACAGCGTAAGACACAGAGGAGACGATCAAACCATTCCAATTCAGCATGAAATCAATATTTACTCATGCAGGCTAATGGTTAATGTAAATAGTAAAATATTTATGTTGTCACTGTTTTATGCTAATGTTGCCTTATGCAGTTAACACAGTAATATAAGGTTAGTTTTTTTTGAGTGAACTAACCCTTTAATGCCAACAACAATAGATTTTTTATTCTTTGTTTCAGAGCTTATTTTTTTAGGCTTCAGTTCCTCATTCAGATCGTTTGCATGATATTTCCATTTGGCGACGAGATTCAAATTTGGTTCCCTGGAAACAAAATAAAGAAATGCATGAGCTTGTGAACACAGACCACACTGTTCCTCAATATAACGTGACTTTTAGTTTTAAAAGTCTTAACAGATGTACTCAGATGCCCCGAAAATTATTTGGACAACAGAAAGATAATACTACCGTTTTAAATTTTGGGGTTGGTACGATTTTTTAAATGTTTATGAAAGAAGTCTCTTATGCTTACCAAGACTGTTTATTTGATCAAAAATACAGTAGAACAATAATATTGTGAATTACTGTTATTGCAATTTAAAATAATTGTTTTCTATTTTAAATCCTTTAAAAAATCCTAGGAAATAAATACTTTACAGCAAGGATGCTTTAAATTGATAAAAGTGTGCACATTTATGCTATAAAAGATTTCTATTTCAAATAAATGCTGCTTTTGAACTTTCTATTCAGCAAAGAAAAAATGTTTTCAATGATGATAATAATCAGAAATGAGCAGTAAATCATCATATTAGAATTTCTGAAGGATCATGTGACACTGAAGACTGGAGTAATTATGCTGAAAATTCAGCTTTGATCACAGGAATAAATTACAGTTTAACACATATTCACATAGAAAACCGTTATTTTAAACTGTAATAATATTTCATAATTTTACAGAATTTTTGATCAAATAAATTCAGCCTTGGTCTGCAGAAGAGACTTCTTTCAACCCCACACTTTGTATATAGAAATCAAAATTAATTTATTTTAAAGAATGATAGCACAAGCAAAACACTTTTTAAGCAAAACATTTCACAAAAAGAAAATTATTGGCTATAATATATATACTAAAACATTAGATGTTGAAAATGAAAACAGTCAGTATTGTGACTGTGTTTGTTTGTGCTTCTCTGCTGTGTGAACGTGAGGAGAACTGACTTCAGGACACCGCTGATGTATCCGTTAAAAAAGAGCGTCCGTCTCTCTAGTATATTAATGAGTTGAGACTCAAAGGCTGTGAACCGTCCTCATTCTCTGGAGGTCACCCCTCACACACCTCTGCCTGCGTATATACTTTAGAATTGCATTGCAGTGGAGAATGAAAATGTTCCATTATCACGAACTTGACCAGCATTTAATTGAACACAGTGAGCAATTATAGTTCAACAATGAATCGGGCTAATTAAGGCAAACGCTGGCATTATTAAAGCTGGTTAATAGGAGTGGATTCTGTCAGTAAAGGACAGCAGACCTGGGACAAGGACACCAAGGTGTGTGTGTGTTTGTTTGTTTGTCCTTGACAAGTGGCTTATATAAAATAAAAAATGCTTTAAGGTTAATTTGAAATAAAATTATTTTCTGTTAGGACTTTATAGCAATTTGGATGTCTGTGCAAACATGTGTCGCACAAATGCTGTTTTATTTATAGGCTCAGAAATGCCATATAGAACAGAGAGCAGGTGACGATATGAAGCATGACACCGAGCAGATTTCATATGTCTAGACGAAGCATGTCTGAAGCAATCATTTGACCTTCAAGGTATGCAACTAAAATAAAGGTAGATGTTAACAAACACACACTATGAATATGTCCATCAGTGAGCGCACACATTTAGCCAAAGATTTTCCTTTTAGGTATATGAGCTTACATAAAGTTGTAAATTACATAACTATTTTTAAGTACACAACCGTTCAAAAGTTTGGGGTCTGTAAGACGTTTTTGAAAGGAGTCTCTTTTGTGCATTGAGACTGCATTTATTTCATCAGAAATACAGTAAAAACAGTAATATTGTGAAATATTATCATCATTTAAAATAACTGTTTTCTTTGTTAATATAGTGTAAAATGTAATTTAAGCTGAATATTCAACATCATTACTCCAGTTTTCAGTGTCACATGATCCAAAATCATTCTAATATGCTGATTTGCTGCTTAATCAACGTTAAAAACAGTTGCTGCTTCAAATTTTTTGTGAAAACTGTGATACATTTTTTCAGGATTCTATAAAGCTGCAGTCCGTAAGTTTTGCCTCTTTGTCGCCATCTCTGTTTGAAACCTGCAATTGCAGTTAATTTCCAAATTATCATCTGTACGTGGGTTGTGCATCGGCACGGCTCCTCAGCGCAGATGAATCTAATGTTTTGAGGAGAATGTGTGGCTGTCAGTCACCGCGCCGGTGGATACTGTACTTCAGAATCACAGATTGTTGTCTTGGAAGTATGACCAAAATAAGAATTTACATGTAAGTAACAAATGTCAAGTAAGTAACAAATCTGCCACTTTTGTTCTGACCAATTGAGAAAAACAAACATTACAATAAATCGTGCTACCAATGGTGTTTAAACTTAAGGATAGCTTTAACTCATATCACATCAAACTTTTTTTTAATTATTATTATTGTAATACTTTGTTCTCAAATTGTTAATGTTAACAGCATCAGCATTGCATGACTACATATTTAGTGTGTATTAGTGTGATCTGTAGGTTTCAATTCCTGTACATACAATACAATCTGCCAACAAAATGATAAATTTAATTATTCCAGCTATGAGAAAAGGCTATAAATGATCAGTCACATGTGATATCACCTGCTAGCTGGGACTCCTTTATGTAAACAGAGGTGACGTAATGACGGCGGCATGCTCGAATTTCCCGCGGAAACCCACCAGCACCATTCAAATTAGAACACAATATTACAAGCTTACCATTGTAAAACGGCCCAGCAAACATTGGTCCGATGCCAACGATCGTGTCCCTGGCCAAAAATAGTCGCAATAAAAATATATGTAATACAGAACATTTCCTAAAAATGCACTCAGATACATTTACATGTCTACAATTCTCTGGGGTTGCATGTATAATTGTACCTTTGACTTTTAGATACGTGTAGTTCATATAATACTTAATTATTTCATTAATTAATGAGATAACGTCTAAGACATCCGTTCAAATTTCATTTTGGAACTATTTATGACGAGACGTGCAGGAGGGGCGTCTTTTCAAAGGTCATTAAATGATCAGAGTTTGGTTATGTACTTGCATTTTTAACCAAAAAAAGTACAGACTGCAGCTTTAATGAATAGAAAGGTAAAAAGAACACAATTTTAAAAAATAATGGAAATTTTTATCCCATTATAAATGTCTTTACTGTCACTTTTATGCAATTTAATGCATTAAAGTATTCATTTATTTATGTTATTTATGAATGTATAAATGCATTCGTATTCAAAGTTTAGGTTTAGTATTCTTTTTGTTAATTATACGTCACTTTTGGAACTATTTATTCAGGACTATTAAACGCAAGTTCGAAATGAACAGCTTTTTAGAACTTTATAATTACTACCCTATATTAATAACAATTTACACATAGTAATTACAACACGTGCAAATAATTGCGCTGCATTTTTAGTTAATTTGCACAAGCATTAATGCATGCACGTGATATCGGTGTTAAATGCCTTCACTTTCTCTGTAGGTGATGCCGTGACGCGTCGGATCGCCGTGAACGCTCCGGATCGCGGAACGTCACGTGTCTCGGGTGGACACCGGAGGAGCGCAAAGTTCCCGACGTTCCAGATGGGAAGATCAGGAATGCTTTCAGAATCAGAGGGACTGAAGGACATCACCTGAGACCGATGATATTTACACACGCGCACGCTTCACGGCAGACGCACGCGGCGCTGCAGGATGCATGCATGCGGGAATTTAACGTTTCCAGTGTTGTTGCAATGCGGCGGGGAGGAATCTGATGAGAGCAGGGATCTGGGACAGTGAAGGCTGGGATTCTGCGCTGCTGTATCTGGATCCAGACCTCTGATCGCGCTCTCTCCGGTTGCGCATTACGATCCGTCCATCAGTGCTCGCTAAAGCCCCGACATGACCAGCGCGGATCAGGAGCAGCATCAGGACCGCACCATGACGACGGTCTCCAAGAAATCCATCATCGCCAAGATGTTCAAAGTGCGCAAGAGGAGGGAGATGCTGCTGGCGCAGGTGTGTTTGGTCTGCAGTGTTCTGTTCGTGGCGTGGGGCATGTCGACCATCCTGACCAGGACAGGTGAGTCCGAGCAGAACCGGGTTCTGGCTGTCAATCAAACCCCGTAGTGTGGGCTAAATAAGAGAGATCAATACTGGTTCAGTGGAAAATATGAGAAGTGTTCAGTGTCAGAAGAGCTTTTGATTGGACTGATTGACAGTTTAACCCCAAATTCTTAAAACAATGCTAATGGGATTTCTATCATAAATTAGAACCAGTAATGAGTTCCCTTTTTAATGTCCATTCGAAATGGAACTATTAATGCAATTCTCTATTTATATTTTCACAGTTTTCATCCTTTACAGCGTTACATACATAAATTAGTGCCATTAATGAGACCAATAACCTCTAAGAATGTTCACTATAAAAATCAAGGTTCCTTACATGTTATTTATTATAATTGAATCTAAAATGATAAATATTAATTCTGAGTTTTAAGAGTGTTAATGGGATTTCTCATTTGAAAAATTTGATTTGATCCCAGATTCATTTTGCATGACATTATACAGAAAAATATGAAATGGACAGCTGTCCTTAAATGCAAGAATTGATGCACATTGTGTATGTTTCTCAATTCTGTGAGATTCATTAGTGGCATTTTCCTGTCTGTGCATCATAAATATAAACGTATCATATTTGTGATGGACGCATTTTGAGTGAGTATCTATTATTCTGTGATGTTTGTGCACTATGATGCACCTGTTCTTATCAGGTCGCCACACTCGGGCTGTGTTTAAAACCTAGTGAGCTGCTGCGTTTATGCACATAATATGTGTAGGTAGTCAGATCACTAGGTTTGTGTGCGTGTGTTGGTGGCGATGCTCTGTTTCATATGCCGCAGTGTGCGGAGACGGTATGTTGGGTCCGTTATGCACACATGGTTAGATTTTTAATGCACTATTCTTCTCTGGTGATCTGTTTTTTATGGCCAGAGATGTGTGTCAAGTGTGCAGTCTGGTTCTTTTGGGGCAAATGAAAGTCACATTCCTCTGATGTCATAAAGCATTGTGCTCCGATCGCGATGTGAACTGAACAGCACATGCATAACACTGAACTGATCAAAACAAATGATGCTTTGTTTATATAACCGTCATGTATCTTGCACACGTGGAATAGAATACAACAGAATCTTTACCCTAGTATGATTTTAAAGAAAGCTTTTAGGTTATAAACATTTTATTGTGTCCCTTGAATTACCTTTAAGAGAACCTATTATGCTTTTTTCCATCTTCATCTTTCTTTAGTGTGTAATGTTGCTGTTTGAGCATGAAAAAGATCTGCAAAGTCCCTCCAGTAGGAGTTATTCTCTATATCAGTGTCACTGTTTCTGAACTCCCTGAAACGCCTCCATTGTAGTCTTGAGTTTTCTTCCGGAACGAACATGTCACAATATTCCTCATTTAAATAATTCATAAGAAGAATAAAGGGGCGGGGCCTGGTTGAGTTAGTTAGTAGTGTGTCGAAACTCATGGTTATGGTAAGGGTCGGGACATTTCCCAAACATTTTCGAAGAGCTTGACCAATCACAACACACTGCTCCAGCCGACCAATCTGATCACAGTGTGCTTTTCAGAAGGAGGGGCTTCATAGAGACAGGAACTAAAAAGAGCGTTACTGACAGACTGAGAAGAGAGGAGCTGCAACAATGGAGAATATGAGGAAAATAATGTGTTTTTTGAAAAATCAAGCATGAAAACCTATTCAAGTAGAGCCCAAAAACAAAATCAAGACTTTGTAAAAGGAAATTATAGGTCCCGTTTAACCCTGTTTTCGTCCCTATTTGGGTGTGAACAAAAACACGCCGTTTTTGTGTGTGTCCCTTTAAATGCAAATGAGCGGCTGCTCCCACCTCCTTTCCAGAAGAGGGCGGAGCTTTAACAGCTCGACAACAACAAAGCTGGAGAATCTCACACAGCCAAATGATGAAGGTGTTCAGCCTTACATTGTTCAAACCGGAGTCGACACTGATGGAGAGACTCAGGAAGAAGTTACAACTTTTAGAATGAAACTGGACGTTTCTGAATGATTAGTGGATACATTTATGTAGTTGCTGTGGAGTTGATTTAACTCATCCACTAGCATGTGCCGTCATGTTCATCTTTTGTGCAAATCCAGTGTTGAATTGACCCTCGTTTGTGAAGCAGTCCGGAGTAAAATGACGGCATGACAACAACACTCTACTACAACAACTCTTCCTCTTCTCTAAAGCAGCCCAACATGGCCACGCCCCCTTTGTTGTATGTTCTCGGGGGCGGAGTTTATGTAAATTTTAGGGTTTGTGATGTCGCTAACCCAGGAAGAAGCTCGTTGTAGTCCCTACCAGCAGTTTGTTGCGATTTCTGTAAAAGAAAATATCTCCCTTTGCATTGAACTTTGAGTGTCGTAACTTTGCAGATGTTGTTTATGATCAAACAGCAACGTTACATACTAACTAAAGTTAAAAACACCACCCCTTTAAAAAGTGATCAATTTTTTTTTTTTTTTTTTTTTTTACGATTTTAATGATAAATTACGCAAATTAAATTGTAAATAATTTGACTGCTTGCCAACTTGTTTGCCTCTGTAAAGTGAAGTGTGACATGGTGAATAGCGTCATACAGCGTGTACAGGGCTGGTCTTGTGTTATTGGTTCACAGAAACACAAGTGTTCAGATTTCATGCAAGATTTATTCATTTCAGTCTGTTATAGCAGCCTTCCAAATCTGGTTAAAAATTCATTAAAATTGTCCAAATGTCCATGCAAAACTCACTGCCATAACGTGGTGTTTGCCAGGGTGTTTCTAGGGCGTTCTGGGTTGTTTCTGGTCCAACTCAAAACCCTCAAATCTCTAGATGTGACTCGAATCCCTCCGTCAGTGTGGATTCTGTCTGCATGTCTATCATCTACCAACTGAAAAGTCTGATCTCTTAGACAAGTACAAACAAGCCGCTCGATCTGAGGTATCATTCATGGCTCAAACCCAAATGTAAGCCTTCTGCATCAAACACAAAGACGTTAATTACAATAAAAACAAGAAGCTTAAAAGATTATTCTGCACTGATACCGTACAGACAATAGTAAATCTCTTTCTCACAGCATGACGTTTACTGTCAGAAACGGCTCCTTTCGCTGTCTGTTCATGACTATAACTTAAAATCATGTGAGATGAATGTGTGTGTGAACGTCAGACTCTCAGTGCCTTCATAATGCTTCAGGAAAGAAAGATCAAAGACTTTTGAATCAGGCAAATCCTGTTTTCTTCTCGTAGCTTTGAGGAGAAATGAAAAGCAACACTTTCACTCTCATCTGCCCCTATTTTTCCGCATTTTATGTTATTATTTATATATATATTAATTAATTAGAGATTTAAACTTGACTCAAATGTCATTTCAGTTTTATCTCACTGTACAAAATTCCCTAATAGTGTCTTTGATTTGGAAATTGTTAGAAACAATAATAATTGTGGGAAGTGAAAATGACTTCCTTTTATTTTTATGCTTGTTCTGAACTGTTCCAGAGCTCTGAAATTGAGTTCTTTTGAGAAATGGCTTTGGCCTGGAGCTAGTCAGGTGGTTTATGAGTGTCTTATCAGCATTTCAGGACAGTCGTTTGGGCTGAATTTAGGCCGGTTTACTTTAATTGACACCCTGAGATTGAAGCAAATACCTGCTGTGGAGCAAACGCTGCCGGCGCTGCTCAGTCATTCAGAAAAGAAAATGATTCATTTACGTTAAAGCAGAGCACATTAAAGACACAAGTCGCCTGCGTTATTGCTTTATACTTGGGGGAAAAAATGAACATTCGGTGGGTGGGATCATGCAGGATTCTGTGCTGTCACTCAAACACTTTGATGCCAAAGTGTGGAATTAATCAATGTATGTTTCTATTCTGATGGTGGTGGGAATAATATTTAAATTTATTTATGGTTAAAATAATATTTAATGTTAATACATGTAAATGTATTCATTTTAATATATTAATTTAGCAATTCAGTTGGTTACTACACTGCAAAAATTATTTTTTGAAGATGATTATAAGAGTATGTTTTGCAAGAAAATTCTATTTCAGTTCTATTTCAATTTCACAATGTGTTACTTTGTTTCTTTGTGAAATTTACTTGCAGTTTCTAAGTGAAACTTGTTTCTACACCAATTTTTGTTTTATAATTGATGAATTTTAAAACATTATTTTTCTGTTTATTAATGTGAAGTCTTTGAACTCTGAATAAAGCACTATTTAATAGTTTGATTTAACATTTTAATTTTTTATATATACAGTCAAACCAAAAAATTTTTGATAATTTTGATATATTTTTACTAGTGGGTGCAGGACACTATAATTCATTTATGTAAGTGTGGATAGCAAAATAAAGTAAACTGTGACATATTATACCCAGAAATTGGACTACCAGTAAAATTGATTAAAATTTGAGATCAAAAATTATTCAAACACTTTGAACTGACCATGTTTTTTCTGACATAATTAAGATTCATTTTTTTTCTGACAAAGTTTAACTCTGAGATCTTGTCATATTTTATTACCATTTTTTTTTTTAACTATATTGAAAAAACTGTAATAATGAATGAAATATTCAAGGTGTCTGAATAAATTTTGGTTTGACTGCATTTATGGTTAATAAAATTTAATACATGTAAAAGTATAATTTAATCGAAAAAAGAATCAAATAAGTCACTATATTCAGTTCCTTGAATAGTTTTTTCATATCATAATCAAACATATTATTGTGGCTTATTGTATGTAAAAAAGTAATTATTGTGCTCTTAAATAATTGTAAAGTTTATAACTACTTATTTTTGAGGGCTACAGTCTAAAACGAGCTATTTAAAGGGATAGTTCACCCAAAAAATAAAAATCTGCCCATCATTTATCATGTTGTTCTTTCTTTCTTCACCAATTTTTTGTTTTTATAGGTCATGGCATGATTGTGGAGGAGTCGCATATGGAATCACATGACCACTGGGGGCGACGGCTGATGTCATCTACACATGATAATGCGACGGAGGAGAAAAACTGCACGGAGCCAGGTGAGACGACATCATCGGATGTCTTCGGAGAGCAGATCGCATTCTTTGCATCTCTTGCAAAAACATCCGCAGCAGCAGACAAATGATCTGGGCGTGAAGGTTTGGTGGTAAAAATACTTCAGCATAATAGAGAGCAACAGTCATTTTCTCCACAGGGGAATAGTTTTCTAATGATAACTTATCAACCTTTAAAAACAGACCGACTGTGAGTTTTGAGATTGTTCATCAATGGCATATGCTTTAGTTGAAGTCTTGAATCCATCCGTTTGCATTATTTCAGCTTATTTTTTTAAGCATGGAATTCATGATGAAAAACGTCTCGGTTACATAGGTAACCCTCGTTCCCTGAAGGAGGGAACGGAGACGTACGTCGGACAGACCGACGAATAGGAATCTCGCTAGAGAGGCCAATCTACTTCGAGTGTAACTAAACGAGCCAATGCACATTGGCATGCAATCATATGCATCAGCTGCTCGCCTCGCAGCGCGGGTATATAATGAGCAGCAGGTGCGTTGCATCTTCAGGTTTTCGCTGAGGAGCCGAACCCAGCAGGCGGCAGCATCAGCAGGACAACGCCTGTGGCGACGGGACGTACGTCTCCGTTCCCTCCTTCAGGGAACGAGGGTTACCTATGTAACCGAGACGTTCCCATTCAGTCGGTCACGTTCGACGTACGTCGGACAGACCGACGAATAGGAATCCCTACCAAAGCGCCACAGGGGCTGCCTTCTTCCAGCGCTCTGTCGTGAGCCACCTGAACCCCCTTGCCTAAGGACGGTGGGACCAGGCTCACGCAGAGAGGGTCGATCACTGTTGTTCCCAAAACCCACTCAGTGCGACAATTGGATAACGCTGGGAAAGCGTAGCCTTACATGCGATAAGGAACGCTGCGGAAGCCATATCCTTCCCCGAAGGAGTTATATGGATAAGTACATATGGACTAACCTTGTAGGTTGTACAACATATGGAAGAACTGGGGTGACTCCACTCGGTGAGAGATGGGTTCTCCCAGAGGGAAAGACACGGGCTTCGTTTAGGAGCAGCCGTGGAAAAAGCCATATGGGATCCCCGTAGGGTCACACATATGGAACCCAGCCTAAATCCGGTTCTCAAGGATACAACGGAGTATAGGCCTGGCGCCAGACGCTCCGCCACGTTGGCTGCCGAAGGGTAACCGGAGGACTCAACAGGGTCTGCCCGTAGGGACTCTCTGGAGAATAGAATGCGCATGTAGCGCAGCAAGCCGACACTAAGCCGGGGCCTCTCCGTGCCTCTGACCTGAGGCGAGAACACGGGAGGAGACCGGCTCGACACGAAGGCTATAGTATCTAGCGAACGTGTTAGGTGTCGCCCAGCCCGCAGCTCTACAAATGTCTGTTAGCGAAGCGCCACGAGCCAGCGCCCAGGAGGATGCCACACCTCTCGTGGAGTGGGCATGCAACCTGAGCGGGCAGGGCACGCCCTGAGCTTGGTAAGCCAGGGCGATGGCATCCACTATCCAGTGGGCCATCCTCTGCTTGGAGACAGCCTTTCCCTTCTGCTGGCCTCCGTAACAGACGAAGAGCTGGTCTGAGGTCCTGAAGCTTCGAGTTCTGTCTATGTACAGTCGCAAGGCGCGAACTGGACAGAGCAAAGCCAGGGCTGGGTCTGCCTCCTCCGAGGGCAGCGCTTGCAGGCTCACCACCTGATCCCTGAAGGGAGTGGTAGGAACCTTGGGCACATAGCCAGGCCGGGGTCTCAGTACCACGTGGCTGTCACCCGGCCCGAACTCTAGGCACGATTCGTCGACCGAAAATGACTGCAGGTCCCCTACCCTCTTGATGGAGGCCAATGCCACCAGCAGCAAAGTCTTCATAGACAGAATCTTTAAGTCTGCTGACAGCAAAGGCTCAAAGGGAGCAATCTGGAGTGCTCTGAGCACCAGAGTAAGGTCCCAAGAGGGTATGGACGGGGGACGAGGAGGATTTAACCGTCTCGCCCCCCTAAGGAACCTGACGACCAGGTCGTGCTGACCAACAGATTTGCCATCTATGTGGTCGTGGTAAGCGGAGATAGCAGCAGAATGGACTTTGAGGGTGGAGGGGGACAGCCTACGCTCCAACCCTTGCTGCAAGAAGGAAAGCACGACACCGATCGAGCATCTTCGGGGTTCTTCTCGGCGAGAAGAGCACCACTCGACGAACAGGTTCCACTTCGAGGCGTAAGCACGTCTCGTAGACAGTGCACGTGCCGAAGTGATGGTGTTAAGTACCTCGGGGGGTAAGTCACCTAGAACCTCCGCGTCCCGTCCAGGGACCAGACATGGAGTTTCCAGAGGTCTTGACGCGGGTGCCAAAGAGTGCCCCGTCTCTGAGAGAGGAGGTCCTTCCTCAGAGGGATGGGCCAGGGAGGGGCTGTCGCGAGGAGTGAGAGTTCTGGGAACCAGGTCCGGTTGGGCCAGTAAGGCGCAACTAACAAGACCTGCTCCTCGTCCTCCCTGACTTTGCACAGGGTCTGTGCAAGTAGGCTCACTGGGGGAAACGCATATTTGCGCAGGCCCCGGGGCCAGCTGTGAGCCAGTGCGTCTGTCCCGAGTGTTCCCTCGGTCAGAGAGTAAAACAACTGGCAGTGGGAGGTTTCTGGTGAGGCAAACAGGTCTACCTGAGCCTCTCCGAACTCTCTCCAGATCAGCTGAACCACCTGGGGGTGGAGTCGCCACTCTCCGGGCAGCGCAGCTCGTGATAGCTCGTCGGCCACACGGTTGAGCACACCGGGGACATGAATGGCGCGAAGCGACCTCAGATGCTTCCGACTCCACAGGAGGAGATGGCGGGCGAGTTGCGACATGCGACGGGAGCGTAGACCACCTTGGCGGTTGATGTACGCAACGGTCGCAGTGTTGTCCGTACGGACCAGTACATGCTTGTCGCGAAGCAGGCCTTTGAGGCGGCTCAGCGCAAGGCGTACTGCCAGCAACTCGAGGCAATTGATGTGCCAATGCAGATGGGGTCCCGTCCAAACCCCTGAGACTGCATGCCCGTTGTACGTGGCACCCCAGCCGGTGGCAGAAGCATCTGTGAAAACCACAGCATGCCGGGACACTTGTTCTAGGGGCACTCCTGCCCGGAGAAACAAAGGGTCCGACCACGGACTGAAGGTTCGGCGGCACTCCTGAGTGATTGGCACCCGGAACGTGCCGCGTTGCCACGCCCATCTCGGGACTCGGCCGTGAAGCCAGTGCTGAAGCGGTCTCATATGAAGCAGCCCGAGCGGTGTTACAGCCGCTGCAGCCGCCATATGCCCCAGGAGCCTCTGAAAAAACTTCAGTGGGACCGCTGTCCTGCCATTGAACGTATTCAGGCAGTTCAACACCGACCGAGCACGTTCCTCTGTGAGGCGTGCTACCCGTTCGACCGAATCCAACTCCATACCGAGAAAAGAGATCCTCTGCACCGGGGCGAGTTTGCTCTTCTCCCAGTTGACCTGAAGCCCCAACTGGCTGAGGTGCCTGAGCACTAAGTCCCTGTGTTCGCACAACTGATCCCGAGACTGTGCTAGAATGAGCCAGTCGTCCAGGTAGTTGAGAATGCGAACACCCTGTTCTCTCATGGGAACAAGGGCTCCCTCCACGACTTTCGTGAAGACGCGGGGAGACAGGGCCAGCCCGAAGGGTAAGACTCTGTACTGATATGCTCGACCTTCGAACGCGAATCTCAGGAATGGCCTGTGTCGCGGAAGAATCGAAACATGAAAGTACGCGTCCTTCAGGTCGATCGCTGCAAACCAATCTCGGGGACGGATGCACTCGAAAATGCGTTTCTGCGTAAGCATTTTGAACGGTAGCTTGTGAAGGCTCCGATTCAAAACTCGCAGGTCCAAGATCGGTCGTAACCCGCCGCTTTTCCTGGGTACAATGAAGTAGGGGCTGTAGAACCCCGACCTCAAATCGGCTGGAGGGACCGGCTCTATCGCGTCCTTCGCCAGTAGGACTGCGATCTCCGCACGCAGGACAGGGGCATCGGCATCTTTCACTGTAGTGAAGAGGACGTCCCTGAACTTGGGGGGGGGGGAGCCGGGCGAACTGAATCGCAAAGCCGACCCTGATGGTCCGAAGGAGCCAGCGAGACGGACTGGGGAGCGCTAACCCAGCTCGCAGAGACCGTACAAGCAGGACCAAAGGGACCACCGGTGTACCCGCAGCAGGGCAGCGAGGTGGAACACAGGGACGCGGCTCGGGGGCTCTCTTTGTGAGGCGGCCCGAAGCGGCGTCACAGTGTGCTAGGCAACACTTACCTGGCTCCACGGATGGACAGAGGGAGCAGTCGAGGCTTTGGCTGCCCGCTGCTCGCTGCTGTCCGCTGGCGACAGAAGAGGGGGATGAGAGTGGTGAGGTTTTTCTCCTCCCACTGCTCTCCAAACCCTCTTCAGACCTGGAAATGGAGGAACTGCTCTTTAAAATTTGGGTACCGCTGCCTCTTGGGTCAGTGGCGGAACAGAAACAAACCCAATAAAGGATTTACCACCTGGCCCTCCTCCAGGGGTGGAAGAGTAGCCCCACCCATCTCTGGGTCGCCCGTCTCAGGGGTGATTCTCACCAACCAGTTAAACAGCTGCAGAGACGGGAGGCGTCATCTCCCCGCAATGGATACAGCAGAGCCTGCTGGGCCGGAGTTTCTTGCAGGGGACGACACCCTTGGCGACGAGCAGACTGAGGGGCGGCCCAAGAGGAACTCAATGGTTTGTCATGGGAAGCTCCCCTATCCGCTACTAACTGAGGAGAACCGCTGGGCTCAGTCCTCGACAGTGTCACCGAAAGGCCACCTCGTAAGATGGGAGCATTGAGAAAGCATTTAGCTTGACAACCTCTCACACCTCACAAGGTAAGCCAGGGGGCACTTCTGGACCACGGAGGTGGACATCGTCTGGCTGAGGGCCTGCGCCGTGACTTTGATCACGGTTAGTCAACAAGCGCAGCTCAACCCCAGCACAGAACTACCCTCATGCAAAAAGAGTGCCTTGGCCTCACATGCAGGGTGGGTGTGGTCTGTGTACAGCCACCCCATCCAAGAGGGTAGTGAGAGAGGAAAAACTTATGCAGATTGGCACCTTTGGCATTCCATATTTATGGCACCAATATACCCCCATACTGCCAAGTTTTCCATGCACATCTGGAAGACCCAGGAAAGCATGGCTGTAAACTCTGAATCTGAGTCAGCATAAGCACACACCATTACAGTGGGCAGCGTCACCCTCATTTCCAGAGCATAACAGCACTCTCTCCGATGCTGCAATCGACGTCTGTCCCTCAGCTGGAGCTCTGAATGAAATGCTAGGTTCCCCTATGAAAAGGACCAGCAATCCAATCCAGAAACTGCACAGCTTGCAATGCGCTAGAGAGGGAGGGGCCCTAGGGGGTTGGTTCCCCGAAGGAACCCCTCAACCTCATGTCACCCAAGCCATATCAGCAAAGTAGACCTCTTCTGGTGCACCAGAGAGGGCGCTACAATGGAGATTACGCAAGGGAACCGCGCATCTAGAGCGCCGAGCGAGCGCTGGGTTGCCGTGACAACCCGCGCTGCAGCCCGGCAGCTCGACGGCACACGACACGCAGAGGAGCGAGAGGTTTGCTCTCGCTGATCTCCGCGGTCTCCCAGAGTGTCGGGCAGAGCCGCGGCTGTGCTTTTACACACAAGCGGCAGCTGGCCAACAACAGAGGGGACTCAAGCTTCCCGGAGAAAGAAGAGTCACGACCGGCGTGTCGACGTGATCATGTTCTCATATGAAAACATGAACACCCACGAACATAATTTCAGCACGCGCCCAGACATGCGAAACGGTGATCGTGGCCGTCAGTGAGGACAGGAACGATCGCATCCAGAAACACAAGTAGGATGTCGTCTTTAAAAAGACGCGAATCTACTTGTGTAAGCTCTTTCAGGGACTTTACTCTTTTAGAAGTGCTGAAGCACGCAGGGGAACGGCCACCGCAACACAGACAGGGATTGTGTGCAGCCTGTCATGTGCTTTCTCTCTCTTTGAAGGCGCTCACTCTTACCAGCCGTAAAAACGGCTTTTCAGCACTCAAAAGCGCACCGTACCGGCCGTGAGAACAGCCTTCTGACGCTGTCAAACAGCTATTTGCTCAAAAACGGCAAACGAAACAGAAAAAGAGAGGACGTCGACCCCGCTGCTGTGCTGTTCGCCCGCACTCGGAAAAAAAGAGAAGTTCAACCAAAAGCTTGACTCGTCTTCTAGCAGACACTCGCTTGCAGAGAACAGGAACAAACACCGTTCGGCTCCGAAGCGAAAAGCTGAAGATGCAACGCACCTGCTGCTCATTATATACCCGCGCTGCGAGGCGAGCAGCTGATGCATATGATTGCATGCCAATGTGCATTGGCTCGTTTAGTTACACTCGAAGTAGATTGGCCTCTCTAGCGAGATTCCTATTCGTCGGTCTGTCCGACGTACGTCGAACGTGACCGACTGAATGGGAACTACAATACCCATGATGCTGAATAGAAAAATCCACCAATTGGAGAGTTGCAGCGAGCAAATCGCGCCTAAACAGCTTGCAGGGAATGTTCACTCCCATAACGCACTGCAAATGACGTATTTGCATCTCTCTATGCTGTCAAAATGTTTAAATATTTGTATATTCATATTTTGCAGTAAACTTAAAATATATTGTTTCTGTAGACATAATGAACAACTTTAAATGAATGTTTTATAATTCAATTCTCAGTGCTTCATGGGATCATTGTTCTTTCCCTCATTCAAGCTAAGTTCACAGTGCTTTTTTGCTTCGAATCAAAGATTGTAATGTTATGATTCAGCTTGTAGCTGGTTAGTTTGGTTCATGGATTATAATGCTTTTTTAAAATTCCTATAGGAAAAAAAACACTTCTGGAAAACATGTCTCGGAAAAAGTGGATAAACACTAATGCATGATAAATTGTCGATTTAAAATGATTCAGTGATTCTTTTACAGTTTGTTTCCAACAATGGTTGTCATTTAACATCAAACTTCTTTCCCCATTTTTCACCTTTTGTATGGATCATATGCAGGGCTTGACATGAACTTTTTTGCTCTCCAGACACTGTGGCTAGTGGTTTTTCAAATTTACTAGCCACTTTTCACTGGCCACAATTTTGACTTTGATGCCATGGAAAAAACTGAAACACAGATATCTAATCTTATCTGATAATTTGGCAGCAGGTATATTAGGCTGCTGTCACTTTAAGACCTGATGCACGGATCCATTATACTGTTACACGTGCGTTTTCTTTCTCAACTGTTTACATTCATTTCAAACATAACTGACTGTATTAACATGATTACTCGTCAGCATTTTTACATTATTTTGTGTGTATTTGACTGTTTAAGTGCTATAAGCAGCGAAAAAGAACTCAATTTAGTACTGAGAGGCGGCTTTATGTGTGCTGCACTTTGGGTGTGAGAACAAAATCTGTGGGAATGAGTAAAATTATGCGCAATACACACAGTGGAATTCAAGCCCCGTAACACCAACAATATTCATCCGGAGCAAATGAAACGAGGGAGTGAGGGGTGTCAGTGATCAAATGTGTGTTCAGATGGTTGTATTCAAGCGTGGTGTCATGTGCTGATGTGCCAGAGCTGTTGGACTGAGATTTGAGGACTAAATTTAGGCTCTTTTCGATGCCACTAATGACCCACCAGGAATTATCATCTGTTTTTTTGGTTAATCAGCAGATGGAAAACTTCTCAGAAGTCTGTACTAAGAGCTTTGACGAGATTTGAACTCCATGTCAGACTGTTTTTTTGTAACTCCAGTGAGATTTAAGGTTTAATGTGACTTTGCTGTTCACTTGCGGAAGTTTTAATCAGCTTTGGTCCGGAGAGAAAGGCCTGCGTTTAGCTGACACTCGTTTTCTTCGGAGTGCACTCTGTCCTGGACTTACGGCTGTTATTCCGACTGCGGTTGTTCTCATTAAATTCTCTCAAACCCAAATTAAAAATCTAATTTTAGCCGTGGATGTTCTGTTTGTTGAGCTTTATAAATTTTTAAGTCAGGCATAATTCAAAAGAGAATCTGTTTGATGTCGCTCGTCTTTATGACTGTGGAACTTAAACTAATTTTCAAGCATATTCAAAGGATATTTTTACCTGTGTTAGTAGTATGAATGTGATATATTCTTTCAGATTCAAACATTTTATTTATCATAAATATAAAATTGTATCAGACAGTGTGTGCTGCATCTGAGACAGCAATGTTTTGATCCTCACAACTGATTCTGACAGAGTTTTGGCTTTTAGTAGTATGTTGCTAAGAAAACAACATGATCATTAATAATCATAGAAATTCATTGTGAAGAACATTTTAATCATCAATAGAACCTTTTCCCACTATAAAGAACTTTTTGTGGAATGAAAAGATTCCATGGATGTTAAAAGTTCTTCATGAACTCTAGAAAAAATGCTAGGTTATTTTTTTTAACCCAAAATTGGTTTGGCCTCATGGGTCATTTTATTGGGTTAATTTTTAATGTTTTTACCCAGGTGCTGGGTAGTCTTTCTATAACGCAGCTCTTGGATTATTTTTACTGTCAATACAAATGATGAACCCCCTCATGCCTAATCGCATTCCAGGGGGTAAAAATTGTGTAAAAATCAAGTTCCAAGGGGTAAAAATTGCACTCTGGGGGGTAAAAACATACACTCTAAAAATGCTGGGTTAAAAACAACCCAAGTTGGGTTGAAAATGGACAAACCCAGCGGTTGGGTTAAATGTTTGCCCAACCTGCTGGGTAGTTTTATTTAAACCAACTATTGTTTAAAAATTGCTATATGGCTAGCTTAAAATGAACCCAAAATAGTTGGGAAATTAAAAACCAGATGCAATTAGAGACAACAATAATAGACATGAGGTGAATGTTTATTAATAAGCTTTAATATTTTATTAATATAAATTTAATAGTTTAATAGTTTATTAATATTAATTTATTAATAAGCAATTTAATAAATGTTTATTGTTTAATAATTATTAATTGAACATTAATAAATGTTCATTTCCAACATACTTTGGGTTCATTTTAATTAAGCAATACAGTAATTTTTAAACAATAGTTGGTTTAAATAAAACTACCCAGCAGGTTGGGCAAACATTTAACCCTACCGTTGGGTTAAAATAACCCAATTGCTGGGTTTGTCCATTTTCAACCCAACTTGGGTTGTTTTTAACCCAGCATTTTTTAGAGTGTAGACTGTAAAAAATATGGACGTAGTGTCCGTGACGTCATTTCGTTTATTATGCAAACTTTAAGGTTTAATATAATTTAAACGGATGAGTTATAAAAAACATTCACCCCCCAAACAGTTGTCATGAAGGGCAAAATGAGCTATATAGACCAAAACCACAATTTGTACCAGGCTGTAAACATGGAGCCTGTCCCTAGTGGCCAGTCGATGAATAGTAGTTTAAGTTACTACCGTATTGGATTCAAGAGAAACAGAGGAAGGTTTCCATTTGGGTAAAAGTTGAGTTCCTGGGTGGGGCGGACTTAAAAAACATCCTGCAGCAACAGTGTAAAAGTAGCCCATGTGGGAAAACAGCAGACTTGGCATGGCTAATGGAAATTTCACCTCCCACCAAACAAATGCACAACCAGTGCTACTTTATTGCCCTATTTCGATTTATTTTTGGACTGACTTTAAAATAGACATGACAAAAAAATTAAACAGAACTCTTAATTTAGAACCCCATGACATTTTACTTTGTTTTCAAAACCCATATTTTTCTCAAAAACTAAATTATGTCATTAATCTTTTAATTATTTTGGCAAAGTTTTATATTCATAAGACAAATATAACTCAAAAGAAACCGATCTCACAATATATTTTGAAACTCTTTCAAACATTAGATCCCAAAACTGAAACTTAGATGATCATCATGAAACCTAAAGGTGCCGTAGAACGTCTTTTCAAAAGATGTAATATAAGTCTAAGCCTAAGGTGTCCCCTGAATGTGTCTGTGAAGTTTCAGCTCAAAATACCCCATAGATTTTTTTATACATTTTTTGAACTGCCTATTTTGGGGCATCATTAACTATGCACCGATTCAGGCTGCGGCCCCTTTAAATCTCTCGCTCCCTGCCCTCCTGAGCTCTCGACTATAATACAGTGCATTTATAAAGTTCACACAGCTAATATAACCCTCAAATGGATCTTTACAAGATGTTCGTCATTCATACTGCATGTATGCATCGGATTATGTAAGTATGGTATTTATTTGGATATTTACATTTGATTCTGAATGAGTTTGATGGTGCTCCGTGGCTAAAGCTAACATTACACACTGTTGGAGAGATTAATAAAGAATGAAGTTGAGTTTATGAATTATACAGACTGCAAGTGTTTAATAATGAAAATAGCGACGGCTCTTGTCTCCGTGAATACAGTAATAAACGATGGTAATTTTAACTGCATTTAACAGTACATTAGCAACATGCTAACGAAACATTACAAATATCACTAAAAAAATCATGTAATCATGGATCATGTCAGTTATTATTGCTCCATCTGCCATTTTTCACTATTGTTCTTGCTTGCTTACCTAGTCTGATGATTCAGCTGTGCACAGATCCAGACGTTTATACTGGCTGCCCTTGTCTAATGCTTGAACATGAGCTGGCATATGCAAATATTGGGGTCATGTTACGTAACAGTCGGTGTTATGTTGAGATTCGCCTGTTCTTCGGAGGTCTTTTAAACAAATGAGATTGACATAAGAAGGAGGAAGTAATGGAGTTTGAAACTCAATGTATGTCTTTTCCATGTACTGAACTCTTGTTATTCAACTATATCAAGGTAAATTCAATTTTTGATTCTAGGGCACCTTTAAATGTCTGACAGACGTGATGGGACAATATTTACCCAGAAATGGGTTGCCAAATAACCCAGAAATGGTTGTCTTTAACCCAGCATTTTTTAGAGTGTGGAACCATCAATGCCAATAAAGCAGGTTTTTGAGGTTTTGTTTGTGACTTATGGTTCATCTTTGTATGTGAGCTCCAGGTCAGCTCTTTTTATTATTTCAGTGTTTGCATTTTTAATTATTTTTTGACTGTTCGATCATCCAGCACAGAAAACACACGAAGCTGGCTTCAAGTGAATGCTGTACACTCAGGATTTTGCTTTTTTCATTTTTCATTCTGAAATGTAAAAACACTTATCTGTGAAACTCCAATAACGGCACACCTCTGAATCTGCAGCTCTCAGTTTGTCGTTCTCACCTCGTCCTTTTGCCAGTAAGTTTTCAATCTCAGTTGCAGCGTGCCAGTTGACAAGATTACAAGCTGGAAATCTTGTAATCTCTGAAGATTACAGTTTACTCCTTCCTTCTCTTCTTCAGCATGTTGTGCAAACGCGATGACATCCTGTTTCTCTCTTCTTCACCTTCTTCATGGCTTCATTTTCTTGTTTCTGACAATGCAGCTTTAATATCAAATGATATCAAATTTAATATCAAATTTTTGCCCATGCGTGCGTTGCTGCTGAGCCTTGTATCATGTTGCTAGGGTGTTATGAGCAGGTTATGACTATTTTCAAATTAATTTTAAATGTCTGCTGAAATATTGTGTAAATATAATTTCATTTTCATGGTGGAATCAGTTTATGTTTATCCCTTATACTGCAAACGGTAATTTGGTGCCCTGCGTGGTTAATTTATCTACAAGATATCTGTAAACATTTTTTGTGCTATATTTGTATTATGTAAATCTCATAGATTCAAATGATATTTAAATATCTTATAATATATATATATATGTTAGGCTTGCCTAATATATAAATATTATTTAAAATTGACATTAAAATATGTAAAATATAATACCAGTTAATATACACATTATAATATTACACATAATAATATTTTAAAATAAACCATATATTTTTAAATATTATTATGTGTAATAATATTATTAAAATTTAAATTTCATATACATTTGGTATTTTATTTTACATATTTTAAAGTCAATTTTAAATAATATTTATATATTAATAATTATATGTATATATGATTTTTTTCACATATTTAAATAATTAAAAGTTTTTTAAATAAGTCTCTTGCACTCACCAAGGCCGTCATTTGATCAGAAATACAGTGAAAATAGTAATATTGTGAATTATTATTACAATTTAAAAGGACTGTTTTCTATTTGATGTATTTTACAAGGTAGTTTATAACATGTGATTGCAAAAAAATATGATTTGCAGCTCAAAAAATGTTTTATTATCAGTGTTGAAAACAGTTTTTTACTGCTTAATGTTTTTTTGTTTAAACCATACATTACCATTCAAAAGTTTGTTTTTGCTGTATTGTTGATCAAATAAGTCTAAACCTTTATGTGTGTGTGTATATATATATATATATATATATATATATATATATATATATATATATATATATATATATATATATATATATATATATATATATATATATACATATATACATACAGTCACCGGCCACTTTATTAGTGCAAAAACTGCTCTTTAATGCAAATATCTAATTAGCCTATCACACGGCAGCAACTCGATGCATTTAGGCATGTAGACATGATAAAGACGAACTGCTGAAGTTCAAATTCGCACACAATCATCTCTAGGGTTTACAGAGAATGATTAAAGATAAAGTATCCAGTGAGCGTCAGTTCTGCGGGAGAAAATGCCCTGTTGAGGTCAGAGGTCAGAGGAGAATGATCAGACTGGTTGGAGCTGATATATATATATATATATGGGTTGATTTGACCAAACTATTTCACAATAGTTACAGAGAGTGTGAAGTGATATGACATCTGAGTCATGTAATAAGTCTTCATAGTTGTCCTGTATTCAGAAGAGTCAGAGTTATGAAATGATGTAATTTCTCTCTGTGGGGATGTTTGCTCTGTGTTATGTAAGTGTGTGTTATGGCTGTGCGGATACACTCTGCACTTTTAACAAGCTGCTTTTTGCTTAAAATGTTGGTATCATGGAAAAAGAAAAACCCATTTTGTTGGTCATGAGACTGAGGGCAGTTGTTCTGGTTCAGATCCAGCTCTCCACACGGCTGGAGCAGGACAGAAGCCATGTGTTTTAGTGTTGAGTGAGTGTTCATGTGAGATCATTTCCTCCGGCAGCCGTGAGTCAGCGTCACAAAGCCTCGAGTCATCAGTCCACCAACTGTGTGTCCTTTAACCCCCACCGATCAGACGTCCGGCCACGGCCATCTCAGTCTGAGCACAGATTATGTGCATTTATTTCTTATTTATACTAGGAATGGCTCTGGACTTGTTCATCAGTTAGTTTATCCAACAAATTTGGGGATTAATTTGGAGATAAAACTTCTTGAAAAGGGTTTTAGTGTGCTGACAGTGTAATGTTGAACATCTCTCTAATTTTAACTTTGTTTATATAATTTTTTAAAGTGTGCAGAGACCGTTTTTTTTAGGGTCTTAAATCACTTTTTTTGTCTCGCTTGCACGTTTAAATGTGCATGACACTGAGTCTAAGGAACACGTGAGCTTCCGTGACTGTACAAAACTCATGAATATTTAATGAGAGCAAATGTTTAATTCATGATTGGTTATATTCTAGCTCTGTGTTGTTTCATACTGTAGACCTGAAGCTAAGCTTCATATCTCTTCAGAACTGGTTCAAATCAGTGCTTTAACCCAGGGTTAAAAACGGTAAACCCATGAATAAAAATAAAAAAGCTTTTTTAGTTACAATTCTTATTAATTTATGTAATGATTCTAGAATTATTTTTAATTTGTAAAATAATGTAGATTTATAACCTGTTGGCCACACTTTTCACACATTTTTTCACGCGATATGTGAATGGCCCCTAAACTGCTTAAATCGCGTGACTTTGGTGCTCCGATTCACTGATTCGATTCGTAAAGATCTGAAGCAGTGTTTTGAAATCAGCCCAAAAAGATATTGTTGAAAATTCGTTATTTTGTAATTATTATTTCCATTTTTGGGTGAACTAACCCTTTAAGCTGAGTCATTCTCGTATGATGTTGAATCTCTCTCTCTCTCTCTCTCTGCTCCATTACTTCATTATTTAGTTCATTACACACTTGAGCCGTTTGATTTCTCTGCGCCTCTTCTGCTGATGGCACTCAAAGTTCACTGGACTCACACGAGACTCACACGACACACACACACACACACACACACACACACACACACACACACACACACACACACACACACACACACACACACACACACACACACACACACACACACACACACACACACACACACACAGAGTTCTGTGGACATTTTTGTATTAAACCTGAGCATTGGAGCATTGTTCTTTATACTTAAAATGTATGGATTGTGAACGTATGGATTTGTAAAACCTTGCTTCTTTTTATATCATAAGGACATCAGTTCATTTGCAAAGAGGTCTAATATGGATTATAATTAATATAATAATAATAATAATAATAATAATAATAATAAGAGAATGAAGAAATTATATATTAAAATTATATTTTATTACATAACAATA
Organism: Chanodichthys erythropterus; assembly: GCF_024489055.1. Taxonomy (NCBI): domain Eukaryota; kingdom Metazoa; phylum Chordata; class Actinopteri; order Cypriniformes; family Xenocyprididae; genus Chanodichthys; species Chanodichthys erythropterus. The sequence goes on from NC_090224.1 coordinate 20,469,281, forward strand.
AATAATAATTACATAATATTATATAAATTTAAATATTCCAATTTTATATGAAGTTATATATATAAATTACAGTATAAATATAAATGAATATTATAAATATAAATTTTAAAATTTTATATTACAACTATTATTTATTTTAATTTTCTTTTTAATTTTTGATTTATATATACACACACACACAATTTTTATTATATTATAATAATAAAATTGTCAATTTTGATTATTATTTCTTTAATTTTTTTAATGTATGAATTATATATAATATGTATATATTACAACAATATATTATAATTTCATAATATAATAATTTCAAATAATTTATTATTTAGACTTTTAGAACAACAAATTATAATGTAAAACATTTGACTTTTTGCCCCTTCTGTCAAAAAACAAACAAACAAACAACAAAACAAAAAAAAAATAAATAAATAAAATTTACTTAATTTTTCTTTTGCAAGTTTTTGCACTCATGCTCATTTCACATGTATGGAATTAAGTAAAATCTTCTTAACCAAGCTATGTAAAATTTACAGAATAAGTAAACTTAACTTGGCCAGTTAGAGTTTGTTGAGTAATTTTTACTCATTTGAAGTTTACTTTGCAATTTTACTCACTTTTGTTAGTAAATTTTACTCATACAATGTAGCACAGAAATAAGCCATGCTTTTAAAGTTTACGGTTTACATAAAAACATTCAAGTAAACAACACAATAGATTTTGATTGACACTTTGTAAGACATATCTACACAATATACAAAAAAAGAGGTGCTGACAATAATGGTAAACATAGTTTTTGAATGTCATTTTGAGTAGAAAATGAACTCCAGATGTCACAAAAAAGCACGTTACTAAACTGAACAACAAAAGCAACAATAAAACAGTGAAAATACAACTAGAAAACTGAAAAATGCAACCTGATGGGAACACCAGTATCAGAATGTTGAGTAGGGTTTACTTAATTTTATAACTTTGATACATAATCAAAGAATCTTCCAAGTAAAATATATTTATAAGTTTATCAGTGTACGTGTGCGAAAGGTTTATTCTTATATAGGTGAACGTGTTCTTGTTGAGCTCCAGCTGCATTCATTAAGCACCAGCACTGTGAATCACTCCATTATCTGTGCAGATGTAGTTCTGTTGTCCCCGTAAGCCTTTTGATTTTGTAAAGAGCTTGTGTCTGGTCCACACGTGCGTCTGTAACAGATGTCCATCTACTGATCTCTCTTACGCAACACGCAAATACATTGAAAGATTACAGGATTAGAGGTTAATTGTATTATATTGTAACATGACAGCATGCAATATTCATCCAGCTGAACTTTAGTGGTTAAACTTCACGAACTTCATTGTCACGAATAAAGCTGCAAATCATCCCGCTTTTGAGAATAAGTTGCAACTTGACTTATGAATTGTACTTACAAACTGATTGATTTACATGCTTCTTTTTTGCAGTTTTTCATTCTGCCATGTGTAACAAATGATAGTTATAATAGGAAGAGTTACAGAACAAGGTTAAACACTGGTCAGGGATATTGATCACTAATTCTCGATAAAGGTCATGGCATCAGTTTATATCTAATGCTTTGTTTAAGTGCATGTTCCTCCTTACTGATAATCTTGACATCTCTCGTGTGTAGGACACTTATCTTGACATTACTGGAAGCTGAAGCGATCTTCCCAGCATACTCAGACGGTATATTCATGCTTCGCAAAATTGCCTACAATGATTGTAATCCTGAGAAATGCAATGAGCCAGAAGACTGTGGCCAAACGCCCATGAACGAGGGAGGCACGTTAACCGCGACACAATGGACAAACGCGTGTCCACACTGAGCTATTGTGTGCGCTTGATTCGCATTAGCGGCGTGATGAGCACAGATGAGTCTGAGTCTCAGGAGACACACATGGCCGACATCCTCATGAAACAGGAACACAAACATGTTTAAATGAGTGTTTACGATCCAGAAAACACTATTGTATTCAAAGTATGAACTTCACTGATTACATCGACAGTGTAAAACTGTATAAAACTAAGCTAATTATTTAAAAAATGCTTTATTTAATGACATACTCAAAGTATGCTGTGCAGTGTTCACTAATAGTACAAATTGTTTACAGAATAGTATGATATTGTGAACACAGTGTAATTTCCCATAAGCAAAAGTTTGGGGTCAGTACTTTTTTCTTTTTGATACGATACCTTGAAAAATATCGATATTTCATATCACTGGGAAAACTGCCATATATACCGCCATACAGATCTCATAATTTTTTGATAATTAGGGTGATTTTGTTGTTGTAACATCTTATACACACATTTATTTGAATTGTTGAACTACACTCTAAAAAATGCTGGGTTAAAAATAACCCAAGTTGGGTTAAATATGGACAAACCCAGTGATTGGGTTGTTTTGACCCAGCAGTTGGGTTAAGTGTTTGCCCAACCTGCTGGGCAGTTTTATTTAACTCAACTATTGTTTAAAAAAATGACTATATGTCTGACTTAAAATGAACCTAAAATAGGTTGGACATTAAAAATCAGACACATGATTACTAGAGACAACAATAATAAACAAAAAAGGTGAACCTTTATTAATAATCAATTTAATAAATGTTTATTATTTCATTATTATTTATTAAACTTATTAATAAATGTTCATTTAATAAACTTTTCTCTTTGTCTTTTGTTCTTTGATTAACATTGGAGATCACGATTCTATATATAAAACTAAAATAATTAAATAATTAATTTAAATGAATTATTGTTTAAAATTGGTTTTGAATGAATTCAATGACTATTAATAAATACTTGTTTTATTACTGGATGAATCAGTGATTTGAACAAATCTTTTGAATGAATGATTCAATGACAAATACATTTTTAACAGTCACTTGTCGCCACCTAGTGGCATAAGATGTAATTGATATAATCATTATTAGAAGTACCAAATTCGTTTCAAAAGGTGGTTTGCTCTATTTTGATCGCTACTGTAGACATCAGTGTTTATATCTTAACTTTAAACTTTTATCTCAGTACAACAGAAATAACTACTATGTGGTTCAAAACTGCTCTTGCTGACTAATTAACATGATAGAAAGCAGCAGGAATATTAGACTGCTGTCACTTTAAGAGCTTATGCACAGATACAAAATACTGTTAAACAACATGCATTTTCTCTCAACTATTTACATTCCAAAACTGACTGTATTTACCTGAATACTCGCCAAAATGGGCATTTTGACATAATTTTGTATGTATTTGACCGTTTAAGCGCATTAAGCTGTGAAAAAGAAGCTTGCGAGTTGTTTGAGCGTTGGCTTGAGTGGTGCGCACGCTTCTATTGTGAGCGCAAAACCTGCGGGAATGACTAAAATTATGGACAATACAAGTGTATGAGAGAAATAAACTGTATCGACCCCTAATTTTTGAATGTAGTGCACTTTTATAAGCACTATATACTGCAGAAATAGAAAGAATAGTGTTGTAGTATGCATTTTGAACATCTCTTTTAATTCTGTTTACATGCTATGTGGCATTTTTCAATTATTTGCTATGAAATGTGGTTGTCTTACTGCCATTGTTCTTGCTGCTCACTTGAATAAATTCATTAACTTGCTTTAAATGCTAAATGTTCACTGGTTCTAGGGCACTTTGTTTTGCTGGAAATGCCTTGTCATGTAAAGCTGTTCTGTTTCTGGATTTCACTGTGATTATTGTTACTCTAATTCTGAGCTTAATCACATTACCATAATCAGAGTGTTCTGTTGACACAAGCTCCAGTTTAACAGCACTGCTTTAATCACATTATAAAGGTGTGTGTTCATAGCCATTGCCAATGTGAAAACAGACAGACCGATGATTTATTGATCATTTAAGATGAAGCTCTAATTGTTGCATCCCTTCGCTGTCCTTGCTCGTGTTTTCAGACGAGGAATATTGATGTGTTCTCCTCCAAAAATTAAGAGCACACATGATGAGCGGCAGGCTAATGAATCCATTGCCTGAAATGGAGCATAAAAGTCACCTTCACCTGTCCAGGAGTTTAATCTATATGCTGCTATTCTTAGAGCCGGCTGAGCAGACAGTGTTGACTCACGGTGTGGACCGGGCTGCTTTTGCATGTTCTGGCATTTATAATGACGTCCTGCTGCACAGGATTATCCCTGTGGAAGAGGGTTGTGGTTGGAATAGCGTGCTACCATAATACTTTTTTGAAGCATGTATATTGTGCACAGATTGTGAATGTTCTGTATGCATTAAATATCTGAATGACCTACTATATTGTGCAGTACACAACCAGAGCACACTGTGAAGAATACCGTATCCCACAATGCAATGGACTCAACTTGACCTTGATACATTATTAACTCTGATTTATTTATTTGTTTGTTTGTTTGTTTATTTATTTATACTGTACATATCAGTTTTGTCATTCCTTTCGCTATTTATTTATTCTTTGCATCTCAGTTTTATTATTTATTTATTGTGTGCATCACAGTTTTGTCATTTATTTATTACATCTAAGTGTTGTCATGATTTTAGCCCCTCCTAAAATGCGATTGGGCTAGTTTTAAGTAATTGGGTGGGTTTTATTGTGAAAACCTGGCAACCCTGATTTCCACCCATGGTGCAGCCATTTTGTTTTTGCAAGTGAAAATTATGTACCAATTCTAACGCCATGGCATAGTTGGAGCAAAGCATGCTAATTGTTCTGTGGTTGGCTGCACAGATGAGCACAGAACACTATTAAGAGTCTTGTTACCTTGGATAGCCTGCAGGTTGACCCTGGCAAGCTCGATTGCTAAAAAAGGAGCGTTTCTGTCCAAGCGATATTTTGGAAGCAATCATAAACATTAGCCTGGTGTGACTGGCTTTGCTTGGTGAACAGATACATTATGCATCCATACGGGATTTGCACAAAAGATTAACGTGACATGCACATGCTAGTCGATGAGTTGAATCAACTCCACAGCAACTACATCAATTTATCCACTAACCGTTCAGAAACATCTAAAAGTTGTAACTTCTTCCTGAGTCTCTCCATCAGTGTCGACTCCGGTTTGAACAATGTAAGGCTGAACACTTTAGTCATTTTGGCTGCGTGATATTCTCCAGCTTTGTTGTTGTTGAGCTGTTAAAGCCCCGCCCTCTTCTGGAAAGTGGGCCGGGAGCAGCAGCTCATTTGCATTTAAAGGGACACACACAAAAACGGCGTTATTCTCGCGTAGCTGTGATGTGTTAGTTAACACTTGCTTTCTCTTATAGACGATTACGATGGTTATGAAAATTCTATAATCAGAATGTGTCATTTGACTGTTTTAAGAGAGGGAAAGTTTCCGTCATATATTCAGATCACATAAAGGGTTCAATTTTTTTGTAACTTCACTTCCCAGTATGTGCAGATATGAGGAAATCAGATTGGCTTTATGTTGAACATTTCTGCAGCGGACGGTGTGTGTCTGTGTGTATTTGTTCATTATGGAGTGTTTTATGCATCTTAAAGTCAAACTATAGTCATTCAGAAAACATGACACCTCTGCTCGGTTTGAATCCACCATAATTTGTTTTGGATAAAATGCATGAATGTAAATGTGTGTTTGTGTTCCTTACAGCCATCCGTGAATTTCCAGATGATGTTTTCACCAATGCCGAACGAAAGAGCGGAGCTGTACTGCTACATATTATAGCGGTAAGAAAGTCTGTTTATCTCTCTTTCCTCAGAACATCAAGTGACTAGATATTTATTTATTTTTTCAAGTTTTGTGAAGGAATAAAGAAGAGAAATTGGTCACGGTAATGATACGCATTCACACCTGCCACCCTGTCATGATTTAATACCCTGCGGCTCTTTGCTTTTTTCAGCTGGATCTTACGGTGTGGGTTAATCTAATGGTAATATGACTAGATTTAACTCCATCACCCACGAGCAGCACAGTTAAAATCTTCCCGTGGTTATGTAACGCTGATTCTCTAACGCTTTAATGTTTGGCATCATGCACAGCTCAGGTCTGAATTATGCATTCACACAAACCTTCTCGACGTGCTGCGGATGGGAATTCTGTTAGTCCTCTGGTGCCCCCTGTGGCTGGAATTGATCACGGAAATGCTGAACTATAATTTATGCTTTGCTACTGTGATGTCATTTCTCATCAAGGGAAATTATGCTTTTTTATGATTCAACAGTCAGTAAAACACTTGTGAAAAATCATCTGATGGTTGTTAGTAATTTTCATTGGCACTTTGTTGTTTATATATTGCTTATCATGGATTATTTACTGTAGTTCTTAGGGGCATTTTGGGCTAACTAGCTTTTTTTCAGATGCGTGCAAAGAAAACATCCAAAATTTACATGTATGTATTTTATTACACTTCATCTGTGTCTATAGATTTCAGTTATAGTACATATCTTTAAAGTTTGAGTCAGAAATCTCCTCTTCGGCAGCTTTACATACACCAAACTTTATATTCTGAAGGTTTTTACAGCAGGGTTTCTTCATATATCATTCACCTGATTTATATAAAATTATATTTCCTAAAAATATGGTGAACTTTTTTTTTTTTTTATGGCTGTTGACAGTATCTTCTAAAACAATATAGATGTTTGTAAAAACCTTTAATGTCAACAAAATGAAATTCTGAACCAGACTGTTCAGATTTATGTTCTGGAGTTTTATGCAAATGAGTGCATATTTAATTAGACAATGCACCATTTGCACTTTTAAACATAACATTTCAGAAAACTTGTAATGCAAAACAAGTTGTTTTAATGTGTTGTAATTAAAGGATGTCTGTTAGTTAAAAGTTTTACCCTGTTCACCTGGAGTGTCTTGCTCAAATTTGTCTATTGTTTTTGTCTAAATATTATTTTAAAAACTTTAGCTACAGGCTTTATTATAGAGAGCACTGACTACAACATAATCATTTATTATTAATATTTCATTGGTTCTCTTGTTTTTGCATGTGTTCATATATCTTTGTATGACAGCCTGGCCAAAAATTATGTCTGCAGAATTTGGCATGTTTCATTGCCTTATCACAGATAAAACAATTGACTCCAAGCACAACTACACAATATGCTTACAAAACCTTTAACATTTTTTTAATAATGCTTGAATAAAGGATGATGTCAATTTTCCTATACCGGACATCACTTTTGTCCACTACAGTTAAAAGCAGCATGTTTGATTATAGGGGTGGAAAAAGTACGACGTTCTAGGTGAAATAACCTTTATAACTACACGTAAACAAACGTGAAGTGTATGAGGCAGTCTGAAGGTCATCATAGCATTTGCTTGCCTTTACTTTGGTTTCAAATTGTGGCTTTTATTGGGTGAACGGCTCATTAAGCTAGACGAGGAAAGGGTTTGCAGTGAATGCAGATGTGAATCCAGAGGTTTGGAGCAGCCAGACTTGGAGCGCAAAGACACATTCACGGGTTCAGTGGAGGAAAGACAACATTCTGGAGCCGACAGCGATCATAAACAGCAGGTGAACGCTGTTGTGAGCCTCCTTGGAGGAACATTTCATTGCTCAGAGGTTTTGTCTCATGTGGTTCTCTGAAACTCTGAAAATAGACACATTGGGTCAGTAGTTGACATATAGTAAGGTAGGAAGCATTGCAAGCATGACCTTTTGCATATATTGTATAGGTGTATTTTTGTGGTATATGATTTGAAATTGCCAAATTGTCCCCCCAATATTTGAAATTGTTTCTCTGCTCTGCTGCACTTAATTACACAGCGCTCTGTAGGTTGTTAGGATGACATAAAGGTTTAAGTTACATTTTTAGTCTGGTCTGCCTCAGCGGTCAAAGACTATAGAATAACACAAGACGTGTCACTCGTATTGTTTTGAATGGGAGAAAGTGTAACTCACAATATGGCGGAATAAGTCCCGCCTTCTAAATAAGAGCCAATCGCCGACTGGTAAAGTCATCGCGTCACTTCAGCGGCCGTTAGAATCACCGGTTTCTATAGAAACAGTCAAACGCGCGCCTCCGAAGAGACGCGCATTTAGGTCTGTGCATGCGCATTAGCTTGATCCAGCGTGAAAAATACAGTTTTTTTGTCATGATTTGAGCGTTTAGAAACTAATTTAATGAGCCGGTTGTTGTTAGATTTCATTGGTGATTTCAAATATTTAATTTAATCGTAAGGTTGGCGAACAGTTTTGGAGAATTGTATTGCAAAGAGATTGCATGATGCCCAGGATGCCCGAGAGGCGTTTCAAAGATGGCCGCCGAGTGAAATGACTTGTCTCAAAGGGACTTTGACAGCGCTCATCAATGCAAAAATGATTGAGATGGCTAATCAAATCAAAGTAGGCGTGGTTTACTGTTCACAGAAGCAGAGCGTGAATTCCACGTTTTACGGTTTTGACATGTTAGGCATAGAAATAAAAGTACATGTGTACATATTTTAATGCAAATAAATGCAAAAATTGTTTGCAAATAGTTCAAAATGATTATTTCCCAACTAGAATTGGACCTTTAATTTCCTTCTCTGTTCTTTATGCTTTCTAAAAAAAAAAAATGTTTATGACATGGTTACAGCCTTGATTTATATACAGTGTTACTATTTGTTAATATTTTGAATAAGAATAATAATGATTGAAGAACAGTTTTTATATTTTAAGTTTTATATTTCATTTAAATTTTTAGTTAAATGCTTTTGTCATTTTCTTGTTTTTTTTTTGTATAATATTTCCATTTAGCTTTAATTTATTATTATTTTAGCTTTAGAAAAATTAAATACTTAACTTCTTTTATTTCAGTATTTCAAATTTTACATCTAATATTTATATTTAATTTTCTTTCAATTAATGAAAACAGTGTTTAATAGTTACTAATTTTTTACTTACTTCAAATCGTTGCTCTGCCATGACTTAAAGCGCTTAAACCACAAATCAAAGCAAAAATAAAAACAATTATAGCTTAAACTTAGAATTTTGATACTAAACTGCTTGTGATGTTCCTCATTTTTAACTCGCTTTGGATAAAAGTGTCTGCTAAATGATTAAATGTAGATGTAATGTAATGAATTGCATGAAAGTTTGACACTTCAGAACGTCGCAACGCACAAAATCGAATTTGCATAGTTAATAGCATTAGCATTTACATATTCTCTTGCAAAGTCTATTTTGGGTCAAAAAATTACAGAACTGTAAAATGAATGTCTGATCATTTGTTCCAGGAGAATTTGATGAGAAATGACTTTTGAATTGGCGAATCTGAGCTCAGATTAAGACCTCTGTGCAATCTCTTCTGGGGTCTTTTTTTACAGCAGACTTATATCCAGGAGAAATAAGTGAGATATTAATGAAATCTCTTTTGCGATTAGTTGAGGTGGTGAAGTCTGACCAGAGATCTTCTGTTGTCTTCTTACAGGCTCTTTACATGTTCTTGGCCCTGGCGATCGTGTGTGATGACTACTTTGTGATGTCTCTTGAGAAAATTTGTGAGGTAGGATTGTTCAAATACCCTACAGAAACGATCCCAATGAATTCCCATTTCATCTGAGTAATACCGCGGTACAATGAGAGCAGTAGAAACCGCACTGTTCTTCCTCTGACCCACTTTGAGGCTTTCAGAAGCTCATTAAACATACTGCTCCAGTTTTGGGCGGTGTTTGTGCCAAAGGCTTTGTTGGATGTGAACTGTCTGCTGTTATTGTGTTCTGCAGAAGCTGAATCTGAGCGAGGATGTGGCTGGTGCCACGTTCATGGCGGCAGGGAGCTCAGCGCCCGAGCTCTTCGCATCTGTTATAGGTAAAGTCCTACAGTCACAATCATCACACATTGTTTACTGTAAAAAATGATGTTCTTTCTCTGTATGTTTGTCTTGTTTTCCAGTACAAACATTCTAAAATCAAGATAAATGTACCTGAGAAGCAAAATGACTTAAGATAAAGTCTTGTTTTCAGAAAAATGTATCAAAAGGAAGTGTTTTTGCTCAAAACAAGAAAGAAAGAAAAGCTATCAGCCACTGGGGTCAGAAAAATAATCTTGTTTTCCCTTTGAATTAGGTTTATTTTTCTGAGCCCATTGGAAGATATTTTTTCTTGTTTTAAAGAGGACTAATTGTGCCCTTTTACAAAGTCTTGATTTTGTTTTTAGGTCTACTAGAATAAGTTTTCATGCTTGAATGTTCAAAAACGTTATTTTCCCCATATTCTCCATTGTTGCAGCTCCTCTCTTCCCAGTCTGTCAGTAACACTCAGGGTTGTGTTTTCCAAAAGCATCATTAGCCAACTAACATTACAAGTTCTGTCGTTACTAACATAGTTGGTGTTTCCCGAAACCATTGTTCAAACGAACATGTATGGTTGGAACGACAGCACTCGAGAATAGTTTCCTGTTTTTATGATGTGGACTTGATAAATCGTTATCTTGAGCAAAATAAGCAAGCTGACGTTAAGTACAATGTATATCTTTTATTTCAAATGTATACATGTCATTTACATATTTTAGTCTGTCAAGAGATTTTAAGCACCATTTTTGAAGAGTGTGCATGTGCGTACATGATCTAGTCCGTAAGAACGAGCCTATGATTGAATCTGGAAATAAAGCAAAATAACTGAGAATTAATGAGAATTGCCTGTAATTTATAGCAAAATTCTTGCATTTAAGGATTCACTTTCAAATAAAATGTTCCTAATAATTTACTCACCCCCATGTCATCCAAAATGTTCATGTCTTTCTTTCTTCAGTTGAAAAGAAATTATAATTTTTGGTGAAAACATTCCAGGATTATTCTCCTTATAATGGACTTCAATGGGCACCAAACGGTTGAACGGTTAAAATGACAGTTTCAGTGCAGCTTCAAAGGGCTTTAAACGATACCAGATGAGGAATAAGGGTCTAATCTAGTGAAACGATACAAATAAATACAACTGTATATGCTTTATAAACACAAATGATCCTACGCCTTCCCTATTCTACTTACGGAAAAAAAACTAAACTGGCGCCACATTCATTCTGTAAGTAGAATAGGGAAGGCGTAGGACATACAGCGTAAGCTTTTTTTAAGAATACGGAAAGCAGAAGCACGTGGAAGGCGATCATTTATGTTTATAAAGCATATGCAGTATTTAGAAAATGAGCGATGGTTTCTCTAGATAAGACCCTTATTCCTCGTCTGGGATCATGTATATCGCTTTGAAGCTGCACTGAAACTGACATTTAAACCGTTTGGAGGCCATTGAAGGAGAATAATCCTGGAATGTTTTTATCAAAAACCTTAATTTCTTTTCGACTGAAGAAAGAAAGAGATGAACACCTCTTGGATGACATGGGGGTGAGTCAATTATCAGGAAAATTTTATTTGAAAGTGAACTAATCATTTAATTCAATCTCAAACGGATTTATTTAAAGAAGTTAACTCCATCACCAACGTGGCTGAATCACAAGATTGCGACAATGCAGTTTCGGGACTAGGGATGGGTACCGAAACCCGGTATTATATTGGCCCCGGGGCTAAATTATGAAAGACCGGTGTATCGATAAGCTCTGACGTTAACGGTTCTGCTATCGGTACTGGAGAAATTGAAGAAAATACACATACACCATTATTGCTATATAGACATTATCTTGCGATTTCTATCTCGCCAGAGTCGCCTGCTGCGTATGTATGCAGTAATATTAGGACATTTGTGTATGATGCATTTTTGCTTTCGCAATCCAGAAGAGAGATCGCGCTCACACGCTCAAGAGCTACAGCGCGCGCAGCCGCTCACATGAAAGCCCTGTTTAATGGAGAACTAAACAACTAAACGTCTGCTTACACTTTAGGCCTGTGATATTATGCTTATTTTATTTTTGATTTAGATTTTAGCTTCCAAGGATCAGAAAGAAGATATCTGAGATAAAACTATTAATACTAGCCGCGTTTCCTCTAGCACACCTTCTATTCATGCGTTCATTCTTCCCTAAACCCAAACTTAACGTCAGAATCAGCACAATCGGTGATTGTTGTAAAAATCCAGTCTTTACTGTTGCTAAATTGCAGTAAATGTTTGATAATTATCAACGTTTTAAAACGTTGAAAGCACAGTAATCCGTGCAAGAGACGCTGTTCCTCAGGCTGAATTGTGTGCGCGCTCCAAAACGGATCGCAAATAGACAAACAAATTACACGTCGGGCTTCAGTGCACGTTCAAACGATCAAACACACACAAAAATATGTTAAAATAACCGGATTGGAGCGTGTTTAGCTACTTAAACGCAGTTTATATCGTAAGTGTACATGAACAGCTGGGAGAAAATCCGATGTGTGTTAAAATCTATTGTCTTAAAGTGACAGCAGTCACCTTCTGATGATTGTGCCATCAGTGTTAATCAAACAAGAAAATGCAAAGAGAAAATCACTCACAGCTCTTCATCTGATATAGTTAGCTTTAATAAGCATTAATTTATTAATTTATACTGTGAAAACCATGCAGCGTTATTGTATATTTGGTTACTTTACTTCGATTTCTTTTATAGGCTAGGCCTATATTACTTACCTGAACACATGAACAAATGAAAGCACTTTTTTTCAATTGTATCTTTGTTTTATTGTATTTGTCAGTTTGTCATATATATATATATATATATAAACAAAAAGTACCGATTAGAATACCGTTAAAGTACCAGATCGATAAGCAGTATTGGTAAGAGTAGTAATACCATTAAAACCTTAACGATACCCATCCCTAGTCGTGACTAGCTAGTTGATTTCTTCAACGATGCATCGTACTATGGTAGAGAAGCAGCGAGTTATGTCTTTGTATTGGAAACGCACCCCTGATTAGTTCCTGTCTCTATGAAAAGCATAATGTGCTCTGATTGGACGGCTGGACCAGTGTGTTGTGATTGGTCAAGTGCTTTGAGCCTGTTTGGGAAATGTCCCGCCCCCTTACCATAATCACCAGTTTCAACACACTACTAAATAACTCAACCAGGCCCCGCCCCCTTTTTTTGGCATATACCTTGGGTGGGAATTTATTTAAATAAGGAATATTGTGACGTGTTCGTTCCTGGAAGAAAACTCAAGACTACAATGGAGGCGTTTCAGGGAGTTTCTTTGTAACTTTGCAGCCTTTTCAATTTTACTCGTCTTCAAACAAGACAAAAATACTGAGGAAGAACTTTTTTTTTTTTGTTTTTCAGTGTTCTGAGATCATTAGTGTTCAGATTTGAACAAACCCCTAAACTGTGACATGGAACTTTCTGTGTTGCACTTTTCAGGTGTCTTCATCACTCACGGTGATGTTGGAGTTGGAACTATCGTCGGTTCTGCCGTCTTCAATATCCTCTGCATCATAGGAGTTTGTGGGATCTTTGCCGGGCAGGTGTGTGTGTGCATCTTCTCCAACAGTAACCTTAAAGTCAGCAATACTTCAAAATAAGAAAACCATCTATATTATAATGCATTAAAGAACTCTACACCATGTTTCCATTCAAAGTTGCGAATTTAACTTATACACAATATTGGAATATTGCATAAAATAAATATTGCGAATAAAGCACAATTTCCATCCAGTGAGATGAAGAAAACCAAATCGTCACTTCCTGATAAACTGCCGTTAAATATCACTAAGAAAAATGGAAGTTGCTGCAGTAGGAGAAGCCACTGTATATAATAATTTCGTATATAACAAATTACCTGCGCCTCAGAGCGTGCAGACGAAACGCAGTAAAGTTATCTTGCCTTCAGAGGCGGATGACTGCTATTTGGAAACACAGTCATGTAAGAGAGTTCTGGGATGTAATTATACTGAACCACTTTGACGACAGACTTCAGGCATTTCAGAATGCCTGTGCATCATTCTGCTGGTTAATCCAGTTATGCCACAAGTCACATGACTTTTTTGATGCACATCGAGGAATTTATTCGGTAAATGTGTTTCCATCGTTTTCTTATTGGATAAAAAGCTTATTCGACTCAAATGAGTGCAGCATTTTTAGAATTTATGTGCATTTTGGTGTTTCCATCCAGTGTTTTTTTTTATTCAATATACCAAAATGTGCATAAAATACATAGCTGCTGATATGAATAATCTGTAATGAGACATCAAGAACTTGCTTTATGTCTAAAGAACCTCAAAAACCCTAAAATGGTTCTTGATAAGATGATTATTTTCTAAAAGTGCTTCAAAGATTTAAAGATTAAAAATTTAAGAAAAGCCACAAAAGAGTGCATTTTTCTTTGTGGTCAGATTCAATGCATTTGCCAAATTGTGCTACACTGAATGATGCCTCTCATAATATAATACACTCTACTGGACCTTCTATGTCCAGTGATTTTTTTCGCTCTCTCAAGACCAAATGCAGTTTATTTTTTTACTTAGATTTTTTTTTTTGGCTCATATTTATTCTTCTGATTGGATTGCCAAAAGGTTTTTATACAAAATACGATTAAAAATGCATTTGTTTTTATATCTGAGATGATAACTGGAGGGCTCTGCCTGAATTATGCATGTCATGTGATGTTTATATATTGAACCATTTATTGTTTCACATTGTTGTTTTGTTCTTTTTGCAATTCGTAGGTCATATTCAGTGTCCACTGTTCATTATTCTTTAACTTTGTGTATTGATTTATGTATTTAACAGTAGTTTGTGTTGATGTCTGTAGGTGGTCTTACTGACCTGGTGGGCTGTTTTCCGTGATTCTTTCTTCTACATATTGTCTGTAGTTGCTCTAATTGTGGTGAGTCTCAAATGAAACACACTCTAACAACATCATTCAGGCATGATCAGCTAAAGACACAAAAAATAATCATTTATTCATCTACCTGCATGTCAGCTGACATTAATTAATTATTGAAATAATTAACTTAAAATCTCAGGGGTTCTTTAAATAAATATTTACATCAAAAAGTTTGTGAATATCTGCTCTAAAGCATCTAATAAGATGGGATAGATATTATTTTTACATTGAATATTACATTTTTCAGAACTAAACTGTAACTGCACTGATTATCTTTTTGTTTGAATTGAATCAGTTCATCTATGATGGAAAGATTGTGTGGTGAGTCTCTTTTCGTTTTCCTCTCTTGTCTGATTTTGTAAACCTCCATCAGATCTGACGTCTGGTTTTGACTGTAAATGTCGTTGTGTGTTTCAGGTGGGAGAGTCTGGTGCTGGTGCTCATGTACACTGTATATATCATCATCATGAAGTGAGTGTTCTTCACGGGCATGTCATATATACACACGACTGTGACTTTGATAGTGTATAGAAAATAATAAATAAAAAATAATCATAGTGAAGTGTTAATTACCATGTTTTTAGTTTTAGTCATACCAGAGTGGAAAATGTTGGCACTCAGGAAGAAAATTCTCATAACCTGAAGGTGTATAAAGCTGTGGATGCTCCTAATCTTTTGTTTCGGATCTGCGTCTTTATTAGATTTAATACCAGCTTGCAGAAGTTTTTCACAAGACGGAGCGACAAGAATGTTGCCAATGGAAACGCGGCGGCCGGCAGTGAACTAGAGGACGGTAAAGACCGTTTAGACTGTAAATGGGATGATCCGTCTCTACCACTGCTGGGTCCAGGTAAGACTAAACAGACAGGCTTTAAAAATTCACATGTAATACAAGTCATACTTCATAATTCCATACTCCTGTCACCTTCAGTACAAGTGTGAGGTCATTTGTCCTCCGTTTCTGAACAAACACAGTAGAAAACAGTATATATTCTATGTGTCTATGACGTGACTTGTTGTAACTATT